>NW_020884875.1:29277283-29304174 GCF_003945725.1 Corapipo altera | reverse complement strand
AAGGGAAAGGGAAAGGGAAAGGGAAAGGGAAAGGGAAAGGGAAAGGGAAAGGGAAAGGGAAAGGGAAAGGGAAAGGGAAAGGGAAAGGGAAAGGGAAAGGGAAAGGGAAAGGGAAAGGGAAAGGGAGGCTGTTGCCTCTTCCAGGTGGTAACACACAGGATTTCCCTAAGTGAAAACATCCTAACCATAGCAATCTGATTCCCACAAACATTTTTACATTTTTTAAAATCAGATTTTAAAGAAATCATTGTTTGTTCCCTTGGACGGCTTAATTGTATTTTAATTTGGTAATTGAAAGCAGATATCCAGTATGTTAACTTCTCTACAAGCATAGCAAATATAGTGGAACAGGAGATGTATTTCTAAGCTCCAGACATATCTCAGAGGGAATTTCCAATTATTTCTCTGGTAGATGCCTAATTCATGTGATGTAAATGAATATTTATCTTTCAAAGGCAGGATTCTTTTATCTGGCAGTGGCTATAGCAATTCCTTAGGCATTTACTGAACAAAATTTGTCACTGTTTGCCTTTTGTTGCACACTTGAAGCTCAGAGCAGCAGAGCCAAAGGATGGCTATGAGTCAGAAACCCTCAGAGTACACTCAAGACAAATGTCTGGAGTAACTGGGGTCAGATGCAGAGCTGCAGAAAACTCACACAACATTTACATTTTGTTATGGTGTCAGCAAAAAAATATATCAAACTGAGGAATTTCAAAAGAGCTTTGCTCTGCATTTGCTTACACGCAAACTGAAAGCTGTGTTTGGGACTAAACCCAGGAAGAATGGCTTATATGAAGCCTTGATAAGGTACACATTCTAGTGTGGCTTTTTTGTCATAAGTTTGAAATATATCCCTATGAGAAAACTCCTAAATTAAAGGATACTTCACCGATGAAGGTAACAGCATAATTTTTCCTCCCTTTTCACAGGTGACCTGGACAGCGATCATGATTCAGAGCAGAACCAGAGGGACATGTCCTTACGTCCTTCCCAGTACAATATGTCCACATCTCCTCGAAACCCTCTCTCTGTATGCCCCAATCTAGCTCCAAATAAATGCAGAATGGTGTAACCTGTGCTTTGTAAACAGGTTGTTTATTTGTAGTTGCACCCACCTACCAGCACAGGCAAAAGAGAGTTTCATCAAGTTGGCACTTCCTGGTTTTTTTCTCTGTTTCTTCCAAAACTTTACAAGCTCTCAGAGAAAGACTAAAGCACTTGGAAACTTTGTGAGACTCTTCCAGAAGAGGTATAAGAGCATTATTATTCTTGGGCTGGCACAATAGTCCTGTGGTTTCTTTCCCCCTCCAAAGTGAGAGAATTGGTTTTACATCCCAAAAACTTATTTCCTGTTCCAGCCCAATCTGAGAACCCTGTAAATGGGACTACTTCGGTCATTACAGATGTTGCAATAATCTCCTTTTCAGTATTTCCAGTCAAAAAAGACAGATTGGTCTTGCCAGCATAGGTAGTGTGTGATCTTTACCGAAGTTAGAAAGACAAAACAGAGAACTTTTAGAAAATATAGTTGAAGCAGCTTGTTGGATCAAAAGGCATGAGCTATTTGAACACATCCTCTTCTCACGAAAAGAGATAAAACCCACTCACCTTCTACTAAAATATGATTGTCCTATGGCAGAGAGAAACATTGTGTTTGTAGGGATTTTTCCCTTTCCTAAATCTTAACCTTTTTTTCATTATTAGCATTTTTAAAATTACTTAGTGCTATTGAATAAATAACTAATTTTCTTCATTACCAGTTGTTTGCTTAGCTTGTGATGGTCATAGAATTTCTTTTTGACCTTTTAAATCAGTCTCTTCTCCCTGTTCAGAGGAGAGAATCTCTTCAGTTCAGATTTGGTAGAGAAATGGTAAATTTTAAAGTTCTGGTTCATGCTCTGTGTGTCTAATGGGTTTACTAAACCTCCCACACTTCCTGTCAAAAATGGCTGTTCAGGGATGAATGAAGAGGTTCTTCCAAGGCCCTGATTTTACATTATCCCAGTATCAGCGCTAGAAAGGAGCCTCACTGAGAAAGAACAGTTGTGAATAGATGGTTAATTTCTCAAATTCTTTATAAAATAGCAAAAATATGTCTGAAAGACATGATATCTAGAAGATCACCATCACCAGTGAAGAGAAATAGGTGAGGGACTCCTGACCAAATGCTTTAAAAAAAAAAAATAAAAAAATAAGAAGTGGTAGAGAGGGAGGCCATTGTCACTGATTTGAAGAGTTATATTCAGATTTTGAGGTGACTTTGCCTCCTGTGTATTGTTGTCATTAACCTACTTCTTGTAATTTTGTCGTGCAACATAGTTGGTACCATTTCAGGACAACTAAAGTTCTGGAAATAAATGTGAAGACCTAAGGAAGGTTAATTTGAATTTAATACTGGTCTTTAAGAAAAATTTCTCCCTTAAGCTGCAGGAAGTTTTGGGCTATGTCAGCTGGCTTTGTTTAACCATTAGAATATCAAAGTAACTAAAATGTGTTTACACTACTCAACTCAATCTGTCTAACCCAAGGTTTTCTAAAGTGACTTCAGGAATAATCTTACCAGGGAAGTTCCAGATTTGATGAACTATTTCGTTGGTAATCTCTGCTGGAGAGGTGATGATGGCACATGGAGAAGACCAAGGGTGAGTAACCTCTTCTACCTGCACAACGGGTTTTCAGTAGTCATCGGTTTTTACCCTTATCTTTTCTTCTCAATATAAACATGAAGATGAGGATGCCCTGACATATTCCTTTTCTGTTCCACCTCTCCCCTCTGGGCATTTTAAATTATTTCAGGATGTAGAAACAAACCTTGTCTTTTTTTCTTTCTGGTTAAACAGCAACATTTCCCCCCTCATCTCTATGAAACAAATTCCTAAAGTGGATGGCCTTAAAAGCTGAGCAACTATGCCAACAAAAAATAAAATTATTTGGTTGTTTTGGTTTGGGTTGGGTTTTTTTTTTCCTAGTTCAAATAAAGAGCCAAAATAGTCAAAACTGGAAATTCATATACACACCCAAAAAAAGTCAACAGGTAGAAATAAATATTCCTCTCTAATTAGTGACACTGAAATGTATGTTGAAAATGTACTGTAATAAAATGCCAAAACTGTTTCTAAAACTATTTTTCAGTGGCTTTCCTAAATCTTTTCCAATGAATATTAATTGATAAGAATATATTACTTTTCTTTGAAGAATGTGCAGAGAAGGAGAAACAGTGGCAAGGTATAGTCTCTTCCAGCTGGAAATGACAGGGTTTGGGTTGGGTTTTGTTGTTGCTGTTGTTTTCCAACTAACAAGACCTCCCACACTTATTCTCACCCTTTCAGTGCCTGAGCCTTAAAACACCCAGCAGAATATCTGCATATCTCTCACTCCTTGCATCTCTATGCATGGTTTATCCTGAACACTGAAAATGCTGGACTGAGGAAAAAATTGGTGCACCTCTAGAAGCCTTCAGTGCTCAGGCTTTGTCTGTACCTCTACTTCTTTGTTCTAACAAATCCATTGTAATTCAGCTCAGAAGAGTTGGACACAAAATTGTCCAGCACATTTTGTGTAACTGTGTCTGCACAACTCCTGTTTGTTTCAAACATGAGGGGAAAACTATCATTGCAGGCTTTATGGGGAAGTGAAATGTGATCTATAAAAAGAGAAGAGATGAGGAAGAGATTCGTTTATGATAGGTTGTTTTCTTTGTTGTTATTTGCTTTCACAAATAATTTCAAATCAATAAGGAAGGAAGCTAACATGGCCAAATCCCATTGGATTTGCTGTCTGACGTCCACAGGTACCTCTGGACGCAGGCAGATCAATTGCTGGCATTGATACAGGTGTGTCAGTCAGGAAATACAGATACTTGCACATTAATACATATAAGACAGTATGATGGTTTAAAAGTAAACCGGTGGGAGAAATTAACAAGAGAGATTACAAGTCAGAGTTACAACTGACTAAAAAGATCACGATAAATACAATGATACAAACTGGTTTTAACCCCCAAAGACAGATGTATTAGTCCTCACTCTGGGACAAGTGCAGAACGGTGTTCGTTAGCCCCTGTGTTGAGCACCACGTGGCCCTCCAGGGTGCAAAGTAAAAGGAAAGGAAAACCTGTTGGTTCAGATGGTCGCAGTTCTGTTGAAGTGATGATCACAATCTTGTTGAGAGTGGCAGTCACAGTCCTGTTGGAGTTCTAGTCCTCCTCTGGATCCTATGAGTTTTACTAGAAGTCCCCAAACCCTAAGTTTATATATGCTCAAATTCAGGTGGGAATGCCCAATACCTCCCCCAGGGTAGGGAGTTTCACAATGGGTGATTTAATTCTGTGAGTCATGGGATATTTTTGAACTCTTTGATGGTCTAGGTGTTGCAGCCACCTGTTATGCCAGTCCAAGGTGACCCATTAGCAGAGATGACCCTTCAGGCTGGGTATGAAGGTGTTAATGCCTTTCCAGAGGGGAGTTATCACAGCTGAGTCATTGGTGTGAAAACAAAAGAACACTCTCCTGCCTCACAGGGTTTCTTTAACACCCAGCTTGTAGCCTGAGATGTCAGGTGTGCCCTGGGTAGCTGCTGCAAACAATGCATTTATTAACAGTCCATGAGAAATGACATAGAGGGTGTAGAATACACAGTCTTGGTTATACCCACATAGTGATAAACTGGTCCCAACCCCTGTGACTAGGACAGACAGCAGATGCTTCGCTTCCCTCCTGGCCTGGGAAAAAAAGTGTTCATCAGGCATTACATGGGTCATTTTACACAGTCCATCAAACTTTAAGAGAAACTTCATCTGAAACCTAAAACTTTGTGGGTTTGCTCAGTGTGGACAGCTCAGGGGAGCCTGTGCACTGAGATGAGCCTTTTGCGTTTCCCATGTCCCTTATGGAGAGAAACAAAAACACTCCCCAGCAGAACTTAACAGACTTGATACACATCCCAAAGCCTCCATTTCCTACTTCCACCACACTATGCCCACTTATCCCCTTACATAAGCAACATTTTGTTCCCCAACTTAAATCCATGTGTTCAGATACCAGTTTCACAGATATTCAATTAACTTTTTTTCTTACTTCTGGAAAACACCTTTTAACACACAGAAAGCTTCAGGTTGTACTACTGGGATAGGGGGATATAAAAATGATCTAAATCTACAAGACCTCATCTCTGACAAAGAGAAGGTCCTATAGCAGCAACTGCCAGCAGAATCAACGTGAAAATAAGAATTTTTTGGCGTTTGCAATGACATTTTAAAAACTCCCACTAATTTACTTGGAAATTATTTGCAGCCTAGTTTAATTCATTTATGGATTTATTCAAGTGAGCAGCAATTTCTGAGAGCTGCAGTATTGTTATCCTGTCAAATTTCACAACATAAGAGCATTTACATAACAAAAAAAAAAAAAGGTTTCCTCACCTCTGCTACTGGCACAAATTCAACCAAAGAAACCAGTATTCCTTACATAAACCATACATTAAGTAGGTAGCTTTTATCAATTCATCTATCCACACAGTTTTCAAATTAGACTCCCTTAAATACTTGTATATGTCTCAGCTTCTCACTCACTTCTGACAGAAGGCATCACTAAACCTTCTCAAAGTGACTCTCTCAATTTCAGAGTGTGGCACATGTGAACATAAGACATTAGTGGAATAAATTCACAAAACAAAACTTAAGCCTGAATGATTAAATGTATTGTCAAAAGAGCGATTCCCACTATTTTCCAATCCCAATTTCTAAAGCTGAACCCTTTAACCCAGTATTACCCTTTAAAAATTAACTGTTTCAGAAAACAACTGATAAACAGGTGTTAGGAATAAACTCAAAAAAATTGTCATAAGCTTTCTGTCACCTTAAATAAATGATATATTAAAAAAAACCTATTCATCTGTTCTTATATTATTCTTTAGTGCATTTGCTCATCATAAATATTTTCATTAAGATTAACCAAGATTATTCTTCGTTTCCTTGAAAATAGTTAACCTAAACCTTATGGCTGGTAAGCTTCTTTTCAGAGTTGGTTTTGGAAAGAATGAAAGCACTTAAAACCTTTGGCAGCTTTACCTTGACTCATTCAAAGCTTTAGTACAACACAATGTCACATTGATTCCCCACCCCCCCATCCCACCATGGTCAAGACAAATTTACGCTGATGTCAGTTGGAGTGTCTTCAGTCATCAGTTGACTTAAGACACTGTGTCCTTAGACTTGTAAATATTTTCAACCATGTCAGACAGGTGACTTTTAGAGCAAGTGGAAAACACCCAGTGTCACACATCAGAGAAGTTCTTTCAGTCTAAAACTTAGACAGGGGAGATGGTGCCCTTATGGTTTAGTAGCGTGAGAGAGCTCAAAATACCTCATCTTCAAAACATCACCTCTCTACCTCCAGCTTTCTCTGCTTTTGAAAGCCTTCTATAAGCTCTCAGCTTCCCAGTCAGCCAAGTCCACAGGACAATTCAGGAATTTAGGAAAAAAACTGATGTCAACCTTTCTGCAGTGGCCTTTCCTCCTGTGGTTGCATGTGGCCTAAGCAAGGATCACTCTGGGTGCTGGGTGCACCCTCCCTACCTGGGTGTGCTAACCACAAACAGAGTAGCTGAGCTTGGGACTGAGCACACCAAAAGATGCACACCCACGTACTCCTCCTTCCCTCCTGGCTTTACTCTCCTCTGTAAATCAAGCAAGAAATAAACCAGACCCCCTCTGCTTTTCACTATCAGTGCTGTGGATAATCCCCCTCTGGTAACAATCTATCTGAGCAACAATCAATCAAAGGGAGTAGATTACCAGCAGCAAGAAAATGCAGCCCGACAAAAGACTTTTCCTTGCATCCTGTCTCCTGATCAGAAAGTTGTCAGAATAAGCACCTTGCCAGGCTAATTGCTGCCAAATATAAAACAAACAGCTTGTTATCACGACCACCTCTCCTCCCTTTTAGGAGAGGGGATGCAATAAAAGCCTTAAGTATTACACAGAATGTGACATCAGTTTATTATTTTTGTTCCACACAAATGGAGATTTATCTCATTTCACACTAGCAGATACCACTATGAAAGACTCACATCTGGGGAAGAGGCAGGCCTGGGAAAAGTCTGGGTGAAGAAGTTATATGAAGGCTAACAGGAAAAAAATGCCTCATTTTATTTGCAAGCTGACAGATGCTGTGGCAGAACCTGGCTGTGACAAAAGGTGAGGATGAAGATGAGGAAAGGCTGCTGGGGTAGGGACAGGAACTGGGGCTTGGAGATATCAGCCAACCAACCCACAGTGACGAGTATTTCCGCCCATAAACTGCTGGAAGAGCCATGCTCAGCTGAGTTAAAAAAAAACAGTAAGAAGAAAGAAAACCCCACACTGAGTGTAACCAAATGTCCTCTCAGGCTCTGGTTGGGTAGTTTCCTTCAGCAGGCATTGCCATAAAACAAAAGATGAATTCTGCTAATTAACAAGGGCAAGTCAAAGGTGAAATCCTGATGTTATTTGAGTGAAGAACTGCCATATCTCCCCTGCAGTCCAGCAGACACAATCAGTTGCTGTGTGGCTGAAGCTCCCGGAGTTGCCAGTGCTGTTACAACAGTGTTCATTGTGTACAGAAGCATTCGTAGCCTGGCTGCCCTAATGGGGCCTCAGGACTTTGCCAACTACCCCACACAGCCCCTGGGTTGTGTGGCAACTCCTCCAGTGCCAAGATACCACAGAGGTGAATAAAAATTCAGTCTTTCCTATATATTGGGTTGGAACTAGGTAGTGTCAAAGGTCCTTCCTAACCCAAGCCATTCTGTGATTCTGTGTCTTCTGTGAACAGACCATCAGAATATTAAGAACAGTGAAAAGTGGAATTTACAGCTTCATAGCTCTGTTAACAGTAATTAAAACAAACACTCTGGTCCCATGTCTCTGAACTAATCCATCAGGAATTATACCCTTATTTCACACAGCCAGAGTCATTATTGCCCTTAATTTCATGTATTACTAATCAGAACATTCAGAAACATGGTATGTCTAATTTTTCTCTACTTCCATAATTTCCCATTTGTGAACAAGGAGAAAAGTGGTTAAATATTATTGAGCAGACCTGTCATAAAGGAAATATTGTTATTTTAATGCCTTCTGCACACTTCACATTCTACCTACCACCTTTCTGCCTCCACTCCCATTATGGAGGAGCCCTCACCAAACAGATGGACAGGATTCATCTGTTCTAAGTCTGGCAACCCATTACCATCACCTTCTATATCAATTGATTAAAATAATTCAATCCATTTAGTATCTGACACAGCATAGTTTATAATATGTAGCTAGTCTGCTAATACTGAACGAAAAAATGGTACCTCATACCTATACTTTGCACCAATTTAGCCAACTATTGACAACAAACTTAATTTTGCAAACAGAAGAGCATCATTATTTATAATTTTACCCTCATATGGCATAATATTGGGAGAAACACACTATTTTATAGCAAGTTATGGAGGAACTTTAAAGTAAAATGTTATAATTATAGTCCTTGTTACTGTGTGATTGATGGAGCCCAGAGCAGAGACTCCCCAAATCAACTTTCCTAAACAAATAGTGTGAACATCCCTGGAGTCATCTTGGGAACTGGCTTCTCTCTCATGTCCTGGGCTCCTTTGCATGTACATATTTCCTACAAACCCACAGTTTTTCTTTCTGTTACAGAGGGACTAAGCGATATGAGGCGCAGTAGGTTGTGGTGTCCAGCTCATGAAAGCAACACACACCTGGACCAAAACACCGTGGCTGCCTGTGCAGATGTGGATTAAACCCGCAGCAGAATACTTGGCTTTTGTAAATGTAAATTTAATTTCTTGAGAACCTTTCCCTTCTAATGAGCTCTTTTGGAGCTGATAAAATAATTTGCCTCAGCATGTTTTGTCCTGCCACAAGATAATATATAACCTATATATATATTTTAAAAAAAATCAGAATCTCTCAAATCCATGATTTCTCATTATTGTTTGCAACAAACATTTCTGCAGCTATTTTTGAATAATCTGCTCCTGACAATACCAGTCACTATGCTGAAAGAGAAATGGCTTTACCTCATACAAAAATAACTGCCCCTGTGAGCACAGCCAGCAGTGGCTTATCCTGTTGCTTACAGGTCACTACATATTTGGCCAGAGGGCTTCCTCTCCTGCAGGCTGAGCCCCCAGCAAAGCTTGGTTTGTGGTTATTAGTATTTTCTCTGTTCCTTTCCCTAAGCTTTGTCCAAGACTTTCATAAAAGGTAATCCTTTGTTCAAACGCATCCTCACCTGCTCATGCTCCGGGAGTCAGACAAGGTATCTCTTGCCTGAGACTTCAAATGAAAAGCAAAAACTGTATTTTAGAGATACATGTTTAATTAATACTGGATAATGCTGTTTTCAATTTAATGAACGGATTTCTTCCAGCTTTCATTTAATTTTAACAAAGACAATATCGCTCTTTGCACCTCCTGCTGTCAGTCTGTAGTCCCAGCCTGTCCCAAACTAACATTTCCTCCGGCAGTATGCTCTTCAAAAATCATGCAAAGATGTCCCTCTGTACATATACTTCCTTGAAAAAAGGAAAAAAAAAAAGACTATTTGCTTCCTTAGGGGCAAAGGCTCTGTAAGCAAAATAATTTGAACTAAGTCTTAAAAGGTTATTAAAAACAATAAAATAAACAAACAATCAAGCAAAGCTTGCTGCAGATGGCTGGGAGCAGCACCTCATTTTTCATTATGGGGGGTGACTGATGACTTTATTTTTCTTGGCCTTGAGAAAGACCAAGCATTCCTGAAGCCATGTAAATATCCAGCTACATCTCACTTAGTGCAAGATGAGCATATACATGAGAGGCTTTTCATCAGACACATGCTGGCTGCTCCAAGGCTGAGATTCAAGGGGGGTGAGTGGAAGGAGGGGTAACAAAGTTCATGGGAACGTCTACAGCCCCTTTCATTCCCAAAGCAGTTCCTGCAAAATGTTGCTAACAAGGTATTTGCAATGGTTTTGGAGCAAAACATTCATGACCACAAGAACTGCTACCCCATCTCATACCTTGTGACCCACTGTGGCCAATTTGAGGACAGGCATGGCTGGCCCAGACCACCCACGGAGAAAGTTTATCTCTAACTCTCACTGGTGAAGGATGGGCCCAGGGTTTGGAGCACTGGGAATTCCCTTCTGGAGGACACAGTCCTATACACCTTCCCCATGGCAGTTGTCTGGTCACAGTAGAAGCCATGAGCAGCTCCAGCAAGCAGGATGTGACCCTAAATCATCATTTCAGGAGCAGTTGCAAACAAGGCATTGAAAATGTATGTTGTCACTGCTAAATGGTGTCACAGCTGGTAAAGAGGAATTCTTCTCTGGTGGGCAGAAATGTTCCCTCCTGACTAATTTCGTGGATCCTTGTTGTTCATTGCCTGGGTCAACTCGAGCTGTCTCTACAATCTATGGTGTGAGCTTCACATTACTCTTCTTTGTATAAAACATATAAAAACAAATGAAGAATAAATAATTACCAGCACGGGACACTTCTCTAATACTTTGTATACGCAAAAAGATTTTTTTTTGAATGGAGTGAAAAAAATTTATCTTGCGATTCCAAGTTAACATTCATTTTTCTTGAAAAGATGTGTCAGGGTCCCCTAGGCATCCCTGCAAAAATCAGCTTCTGTTTAAATGGAGTTGTAAAAATCAAATCTGAGTGCTTGGCAATCCTTTCTTCCTGAAATTCCAAGAAAAATCTTATCTGAATGTGAGGACAGGAATCAGAAGGCACTAAAAGAACAACTGTCTGAACTTTTACAGCTAAATTTTGCAAAGTAGGGAAACATAAATGTTCTCCTCAACAACTTTCAGGATACAGTACAAAATATAATTTCTCTCACATTTTTTCTAAGCATTAGATATTTTAGTCCAACAAAGCAGTTATTTGTTTTGCATAGATTCTCTTTTTAATCTCTTGGCCTTGTGTTCAGGAACACATAAGATAAAGACAGCTTTTAGTGTGAGTGACAGCATAGAAGATCCTAATTACACCTGGGGGGAGAACAGTTCCTGTCTTTGCATGAACAAAGTTTTTTAAAAGAGAAATTAAATATGCTTAAGTTGAAAAGACAGGTCTTCAAGGTTTTGGGGTTTTTTTAAAGAACACTGTGAAAACATTTTGAGACAAGGTAACTCTTTCATTAAAGTCAGGTTTTTTCATTTTTCGAACTTAGTCAATTAGAAAAAAGAAATAGGAAAAAAAAAGTAAATCCAAAAGTTTCCTTTTTAAAGGACAATATGCTTTGATAGTTCAAAAAATATTCTTTTAAGATATTTCAAAATTTAAAAATCCAATCCTTCTTTTAGGTAAAGTATCAATTTGCAGGCAAATTATCCTGTGGAAATCAACTTTTGGCACATATATGATCATATGATTCTATTCTCAAGAGTAGGAGGACCACAATGCCATAGTCCTCATTTCAGAAACAATTTATAATTTTTAATTCTGTAAATAGTGCATACTCTATGTGTATCTTTAATCCCTGTAGTGGTTTAACCCCACCAAGGAGCCAAGTCCCACATGACTCCTTTCTCATCAACCCATGAGAGGGATCAGAGAGAGAACTAGAAGAGTGAAAGACACATTAATAGGGAAAGAAAAAGACACACACACAAACAAAGCAAAACAGGGAATTAATTCACTGTTTCGCAATGGCCAGCAGGTATTCAGCTATCTCCAGGACAGCGAGGTCCCATCATGTGCAAGGATTACTTGGGAAGTCAAGCAACATCCAAATGTACTCCCTCTTCATTCCCCCCCCATCCCCCAGTTTCTATGCTGAGCATGGTATCACATGGTCTGGAATATCCTTTGGGTCAGTTGCAGTCCCCTGTCCTGGCTGTGTCCCTCTCCAAATTCCCATGCAGCTCTAACTCCTTCACCAGTATGGCAGTACGAAAAGCAGAAAAGGCCTTGGCTCTGTGTAAAGCTCTGCTCAAAACCAACAAAAACATCTCTATATCATCAACCCTGTGTTCAGCACAAACTGAAAACACAACCCCATATCAGCCACTGGGAAGAAAATCAGCTCTACCACAGCTAAAACTAGCACAATCCCGCAAGCAGCTGCAGAGAGTTCCCAGCACCACGGCTTGGCTTTCACTGTCCTAGGTTTTACCAGCAAGGATTTATATTTTAAATGAGGAGCCACACTCAGGTAGTAGAAATTGGTGCTTTCCTTTAAAGGAGAAGAAACATAAAAATTCCCCAGCGTGGCAGGTGGGAAAGGAAAATAAAGTATGTTGTCTGTTCTAGGATCTTAGGGATCACAATCATGTTGGACCTTTCACTGAGGATTTTGCAAGCATGCATGAGAAGTTTCTTTACTAATAGTTATTTTACTAATAATCAATTCACTAATAATCTTCTTTACTAAGAATTATATTTTAGAATGCCTCTTGATCTAAATTCAGCACAGCTGGCAAGAAAAGATATCCCAGTCAAGCCCAAAAACTTTTGCTATTAGCATCTTCTTTGTCTTTCCTACAGTAATTCCTCTCGTATGTCCAGGGAACCACAGTGATCAAGTCATAAAGAAGATGAGTGTTAAGATGACAGGAGGATAATCTCACATAAGGGACAGGGAAAAGGATGCAGAACATAGCCAGGAGCAGGAAGAAAAGAGGGAGGACCCATGACTGAAATCGCATCAACAGCAGGAGTCATTTAACAGCATTGACAACCTAACACCAATAGTAATAAAAAAAAATTAGTGCTGTATCCCCATTTCCCTTTCCCCAGAATATAACTCTTCTTCTGGCTTGGTATTTGAAAGCTGAGTTGTTTTGTTAATAACCAGCAGAATGGTGAGAACTTAAACAAACCTGTTCGGCAAGAAAGCTCATTTGAAAAAAAAAAAAAATTAAAAACAAAGAAAATTTTCAAGCTGAGAGACAAAAAGAGAGAAAGAGAGAATAATTAAAGTCAACTGAGTCTCCAAGGAGAAAAAAAAAAAAAGAAAAAGGAAGACTTAATTATTCACTAGTTTCTTTTCCTGGCATGTTTCTTGACTGGCAAAGCTGGAAAATAGAAAGTTCCCAGCCAAAATATCAAATGTGCTTCATGTGGGCTCAGTGCTCATAAAGCTATGCAAGTATCTTTTTCTCTCACTTTGATTGCGCAGCAAGATAAAATAAGGGACTCAGCCAGATAAATCTTGGCAGCTGTCTGGAGGCTCAGTCTGGTGGGCAGAGTCCCTTGCAAGGAACCACGAGGGGCTTTTTCAACCTACTTTTAGCCAAGAAAGCAACGACTTTTGAACTGGGTCTTTCTAGAGGACACTGCTGACAGTCCCCAGGTCCACACACCATTTTGCAGTGGTAAACTGCACTTCTGAGGACATGGTTCTACCGAAGGATGTGCCACAGAGCTAAAAGTTATTCTGTTTCATGAAGGACGAGGCTTCTCTTTGTAACTTGAAAACACTGAGCTTTCTGTACTGTCAGTCCTGTGATAGGATCGTAAAAGGATATGAAGTTTAGCACAGAAATAGACTCCAGACTATATGGTACAATTTACCCATGAAAATACCGACCTTATCCCTTCAAATATGACATAGAATTTATACATTTAAATCAGGATTGGATACTAGCTTTGAAAGAAGCTGGAGAGCCATACATGATAAATCTTCCAGATTTCTAGTTACTGGGACTAGGGACAATATTTTGCTGCCCAATTACTATATATTTCTTCAATGAGATCTTTCTCAGATTACATTTCATTTGGCTTATAATTTTTTTGTGACTTCACTTTGGTTTTTGCTAAGTTATGACAGGGAATATTTTAGACCGTTACAGCTAAAAATAAATAAGGAATCCTTTGATATATCTTTAGACTTGCAAAGAGCCATATATCATTGTGACACAATGGCATAAACAAAAATATACTTTACAGCTAGTTACAACTAACTAACCTTAAAGCTCATCTCATTTCAACCCCCTGCCATGGGCAGGGACACCTTCCACTATCCCAGGTTGCTCCAAGCCCCATCCAACCTGGTCTTAGACATTGTTTTACTGTCCTTGTGGGCGTCTGGAGCTTTTGTAGTCTGAAGACTACCCTGAAGGGAGTTTTCCTTCTGTATCCTTACAGGGCTCCCTTGAGAGTAGCAGACAGATAATTTTCATAGATGATAATCCTGACATTTAGCGTTCCATGCCAAAGCAGTCACCATGCAAGCGTGTTGTGCTTAACTTGGCTGGTCAGACTCTAATTCCAAGCTGGATCTCTCCATGGGGCAACAGCTCTGACCCTTCTGTGGTTTCTAGTGCGAGCCAATACAGTTCAGGAATACTGTCTCCAAGATCCACAAAGAGATTTGGTGCAGAAATTACAAAAGAAAGCACTGAACTTCACCTTTTGAGGACCTGTCGTGGATTATGATGCTGGGAACAGGGAGGAAATACCAGCTGCAGCCATGGCACTGCAGACAGACAGCTTTAAGACACAGAAAAAAGCTATACTATGGAGATTGCTGACAGTGCAGTCTGGCAAGGTGACATCAGACATGGCACCAGGCACGAGAATGAATAAAGCTTGGGTGAATTAAGAAGGTTGTTTAGCACCATCAAAATTGCCCCTGGAGGCACAACACACAGGCTTCTCTCTCCCTGGCCCAACTTTTTTATAGCCTTTCTTTTTTACTGGCCTGGCAAGTTGTGTGGGCACCTTTGGTAAACATTCTAAATCACAGGAAACACTGGTCAAAGTGCTTTTCCCCACAATTAATAACGCCTTTGGTAATTATACTTGAAATTCTTTATAGAATATTATTTGTGACTCTTCTTTATCCTCTATCATATGATTGTTTTATTGTAAGAACATGGGACAGCCCCATTATGCATAGCACCTCCCACCAACACTTGACTTGAGATGGTTATTTTGTTCATATTTTCCTTTTATGTTTCTCAGTCTTTCCTGGCTTTTTTCCCTTGAACTCTGGGAACAATGATGGAACTGAAATGTGGAGAAGCTTAATGAAATATGAAATCTGGTGACAGAATAAGATGTGATAAAAACCAGGTTTTAAAACTTTCAATAATCCATTCTTCTAAAACTTCACAGTCCCACAAATGGGATGCAACATAGATTATCTGAAAAAGATCAGTCAAGAGAGAAACTGAATTGCTTTTGGAAGTGGATTAGAGCCTCACCTGTTTGCGTTCTGCAGTAGAACATGGTTCAAACACCATGAAATGCTGAGTTTACCAGTTTTTCATTGCTTTTAAAAGAAATTCACAAGAAACATTGCATACATGGACAGAAGAAATACAATAAAGACGCTTTAGCTGCTAGGTATGATGCTTTTAGGTTATAAATGCAACAACATTTGTAGGGAAGAGCAATGTCTTAAAATAGCTAAGATGGCCAGTTAACTTAAATACCCAAAAGCTTTGCTCCTTTTTTCTGACTGAAATTGTTAATAACTCTTCACACAAACCCACTGCAGATGTAAATTTATCTCAGTCACCAAAAGATCATGCCATAAGAACAGAGGAGCAGGGTAGATTAACACCATGATTTGTTTGTATCTTATGTCTAGATGACTTTACTCAGATGAAAATTGCCACACCAAACCCATAAATGCAGCAGAGTCAGTCTGGTTCCCCTGAAATGTGTCTGTTCAGGAGAAGCAAGAGGCACTTTGAAGGGAAATTACATAAATACTCTGGTTTTTTGACCAAGCCTTGATTCTCTTTTTCCTTCCTATTCTAGAAGCCCAGTATTCCCACCACAAGCGAGAGAAGATGAACCCAGCTGCGACTTTTCTCACTCAGTAGAACTATCCAGCCTTAAAATATAAGACATGTGGAAAACCTTACAAGCTGAGAACACTGTAGACATTGAGATTTGGGAGGGAAGGTATTTCCAAAAGAGGAGATAAAAGATGCAGGCAGTTATGGTCTGAGACTATTACTAAAGAAAAAAAAAAAAAAAGAAGATAAAACCCCAACCCCTCAATCAAACAAACAATAAACTCCAGGAAGAAGAGAGGTCCAACAGCAGATGAAGTCTGCATCAATGTGTCTGTGAGCTGCCTGTACCAGCAGTGACACACAACAGCCTCTGCTTCTGCCCAGAAGCACAATGGGGAGACAACAATGAATTTGTCGTTTTTGCAGACTCCAATTAGAGATCGAGGGGCCCACAAAGAGCTCCAGAAACAAGACAAAGGGATTTGTGCTGCTGCATGGGCCACATCCCTGGGGTTTGTCTGTATTTGAGTCTTTGGTAGAAACCTTCTGGAGCATTTACAGTGTAAGAGTGGTTGGAGAGGTGTCCTGACAAAGTTGTCAAAGTACAAATGTAGTGAGGTTTAGAATTTCCAAGTAAGGACCTGGATGTGAAAAAAACCAGTTTTTAAGACTTTCAATAATCCATTCCTCTAAAGCTTCACAATCCCACAAATGAGGTGCAACATAGAGTTTCACTGCTAGTGAAACCTGGTTTTGGCACCATGGGATTTTTTGTACACTAGATTTAATGGGCCAAAACTCATCCCACAGTTGTCAGTACAGTGTTGTTCCATCTCAGGTGAGCCCTCCAGAAAGGAATTCAACAAAGAGTTGTGCATTTTACCAGAAGTGCCTCCACCCCTGTGCTCAAGACTTAAATGCTTAAAGTTAAAAAATTGAATCACTACAAAACCAGTAAAACAAGAAAAATTTAGGCAGGATTTCTGCTGAGAACATTCTCCTAGATAGTTTCTTTGTTTTTGTTTTGAGAAGCATAGGTACTTCCAAGCACAATCCTAGATCACTGAAAAAATAATTAAGAGAATTAAAAGATGTTACAGTTTCCTTATGATAATGATAATAATTCTTGATATTTCTACCCAGGGATACCAACACATTAAGGAGCAAAACCAAATACTGTTGCCTAGGGCAGAACCTGTGGAAGAGAAGGTTTGTATTTGCTGGTTTTGCTTGAAAAAAAAAGGTATGTCTTTTCTTACTACATTTTTCTTTCTGTATTTTTCCTTTCTATGCATTTTCCTTACTATATTTTTAAAATATTGTTGTTCCTTCCTCTAAAACTTAAATTACAAAACATGATTCAATGTTATAAATGACACACCATACTGATTCTTCTAAATTTTTATGCATATTATTGTGTTAAAATTATGGCAAAAATTATTAATCCTTCCTTTCAGTAGAATGTTGCAAATACAGTTAAACCTAATATTTTTAAAATATATATATATTAAAGTCTGAAAACAATATTTTTTATGAAAGAGTATTTTTTATTAAAGAGTGCAGGCGGGTTTCCTTAGCACTCTAAGAGGTTTTTTTTATTATCACACTTCTTTTTAACAGTGAAAGTGTCACTCAGGAAGATTAAAATTGAATTTTCTTCAAGACAGTTGCATTTCTGATGCTCTATGATGTCATCATGAAGAGGTCTAGAGCAGTGCTATAGTGTTAAACAAAAAGTATGCAAATTGCCTTGCCTAGACTGTGCTTGAAACTTTACATTGACCAAGCTATGGATAGAAAAGTTCCATTTGACTGCAATTCCCATTGGTTAAATCACTCATCTCTTAGGTTTTCACCACAGAGTGTGTCCCTGAGAGGGCACTTTGTTAACATCATCTTTAGCAGGAGGTCTCCATGTTCTTCCTTTCTGGCCGATGAGCCCTGACTTGTTCAAGACAAGGATGAACAGCAAAAATCCACCATAAAACCATCAAACACACACTTCCCTCCTCAGTAACAGCTTGTCTTCTGTGGAACATTTCTTTTGGGATCACACCTTGCTGTGGGGTTCCTTCTCTGTGTATTTTGCTGAGGGCGAGTAATTTTATATATTTTAACGTCAGTGTCGTCACTTTCCAGAGCATCTCCTGAATCAATCAACATTTCAGCAGAGCAGGGGGATATAAGCAGTCAGCTGCTCTGCTTGGGCTTTGAATTAACTCTCTCCCTGAGAGACTGTGTTCCTTCCAGGGAAATTCTCTAAAGTTCTTCAGGGAAGTTCTATAACTACAGAAAACTTCTTAAATATTTATACAAGATTATATTCCATTTATCCAATGTGCTACAAGTTGTTCAGCTACGTAGTTCATGCTTGTTTCTGAGAACAAGAATCAAACTTACAACTAAATAGCAAGGCCATTACCTGCTTTTCCTATATGGAAATGTACACAAAACAGAGTAGATATAGCAGGAATGGACTATGTAACATGATGTTATGAAAATACATATTTTAAGGAATGGGATTAAAAGGCCCCTAGTTTGACTTCAAGATTAATTTTTACTTCAAACATACAATTTTGACTTAATTAATGGAGAAATTAGGCTCTCAAAAGAACAGGTTACTGTAAATATCATTCATATGTAACTTCTCTCTATCATTTTTAATTTCTGTTTTCTTCATCCAGAAGAAGATTTTATTCAGATTGAAACCAAAAAATCAATGAAACAAAAAAAACACCCACCCAAGCAAACAAACAAAAAGCAACCAAAAAACCACAGGAAATTGAATAACTCTACAGTAACTAAAATCCACCAGACTTATTCACCACAACCTCATTCACACATTTATTCCCTTATTGCTCTTATACCTCCTTCCTGAGGGAGGAAGAATATTGAGTCAATGCTCTAAACATGCAAAAACTGAGATTAAATGAAACCTTTATATGCACTTAATTAGACAACAGTTGCAAAACTAACCTGAAGATATAATGTTCAAATCTTCAAATGCGGGCTAAAATGCAGATAACATAATTTATACTGCCTCACTATAGAATATATACATAGTATATAAACTATATACTATTACACATACTATGTATTGTATTCTAAAAGTTATCTACTATAGTATATATAGTTATACATTATAAATTGCATGTAAAATAAATATGAATTAATAAATATAGAAACATAATAGCTAAAAATATTACATATAATATCTAAATACATACTATTTTATTCTAATAGTAGTAGTATATTAGTAATTAATATTTAATACCTAATATGTAAAATATAATAGGGAATATAAAATACACTGTATTATATTGCATTGTAATAATTGTGGTCCTATATGGCATTATGTTATACAGTATACATTATTATTATATATCTTATATTGTATGTAATATATTCTATATTATTTGTTATATATTATGTATTATATATTATATAAATAATGGGATTGTTCAATGTAGCCTGGAGGTCACAAATTCTCTGATAATCCATGGAACCCATTCTGTAGTGAAAATAATCTAAATTGCAGTTCAGCAGCACAAGGATGAAGTGAAAGCTCATCAAAGAGGTCAAGTTGAGCTCATGCTGAAATGTTTTGTTGATATTTTTCCTTGGAAGGGAATAATGCTGTTAAACTTGAATATGAAGTTCTGTAGAGGAATTTCAGAAGGACTGGACAATAACGCAAGGAAGAATCACCATCTGTGCTATAAAATCACACAGATCAGCTGTGTTTGCGCAGAATTTCAAGACATTATAGCATATATTCCCTCAGAGACAGAAGGCATCTGGCTCACAAAAGATCTCTCCCTTTGCTGCTCCATGGAGCTGTGTAACACAGAAAGTAATGGCATTCTGATCATGTTGGGTTCTGTAACTCAAACCTGAGCAGGCCCGGGCGGAGGCAGTGTACGAGTGAGGGAATGTGCTGCTCTTGCATCTCTGAGGCTGGACTCACACAACTGTAGAATTATTTAGGTTGGAAAGGCCCTCTCAGATCATCAAGTCCAACCATTAACCAAGCACTGCCAGTTCCTCCACTAAAATGTCCTTAAACACCACATCTACATGGTTTTCAAACACTTCCAGGGCCAGCCCCTTCATTTTCTGACAGCTCTTCCACTGAAGAAACTCTTTCTTAACCAACCTGAGCCTCTCTTGGCACAGCTTGAGCCTGCTTTCTCTCATCCTGTCCCTTGTTCTCTGGGAACAGAGCCCAGCTGCCCCCCAGCTCCACCCTCCTTTCACAGAGTTGCAGAGAGTGAGAAAGTCACCCCTAAGCCTCCTTTTCTCCAGACTGAGACCCCGCAGTTCCATCAGCTGCTCCTGGTGCTCCAGACCCTTCCCCAGCTCCATTCCCTTCCCTGGGTACGCTCCAGCCCCTCAAAAGCCATGCGGATCTGTCCATCATTTCCAGTGGACTTCAGTACATGATCTCCACCCTTCATCTGCTTTTCCACCCTGACTTCTACACCCAGTTCCTTGTGGAGGACACACAGCAGGTCAGTAGGCAAATTTAACAAGGAAAAATGAAACTTTTTGGTGTTTTCACCTTTATCTCTCCTTTCTAAGGAGAGGCCAGTGCTCTAATCCTCCCTCTGAGGCCACACCTCAGGCCAGCTTGCTGACCAGCTCAGGATGTTATATTATAAACCCATATAAACCCATGTGGTCCACTGAGACATCAGCACTGGAACAAATCCATTCCCCCCAAATCAATACCAATTCTCCTTCAGTTCCCATGACATGAGGTCAAGTGAAGGCAGAAAGCTTCAGAAAACTCCCTTCAGGATGTTTGTTCAGTCAGGGCACAATCCTAAGGTGTTAAAGAAGGTTTTATTTGGCTGGTGCTCAGCCAAATTCCTGTTTATATTGGGAACTCAGGATTTGTTGTACTTGCAAAGAAAAATCTCAAGAACTAGGAGCAGAGACTGGTAATTCCTTTCATCTCATTCTTTCCATCACTACTGTGTCAGGAAATACAACGAAAAGCAATGTACTCCTCAAATTATGTGTGCTTGGTAACCTTATGCAAATTTGTTAATTTCATTTGCCACCCATGTAAATTATTGCAGTCTGGTATTAGAAAAGCGAAAGGGTAACTGATAGCCTACATAGGCTGAGCAGATTAGGCTAGCCTAAAGTCTGGGAAGGACATTATAAGAAATCAGGAAATATACCTTGAAAATAATAAAATTCTTAATGCTGAGCACTGTCACTCTGACCATGGATCAGATTGTTTCAATAATTTATGTTATACCAGGGATAAAGTTGGCCTCAAAATTCCTGGAATAAACTCTTAAATTAAAGGCACTTTCCAACTGGACAAAGTGGTAAGAAACACGCAATAAAAAATAATATATTTTGACTGAGGAATGGACAAAATTACCTTAGACATCTCCTTCACAGTTAGTATACATTTTTTAACAGTACACTTAAAGCTTATCATTAACAGGGTTAAAGTTTCCTTGGCAATTAGGGTTGAAAGTGAAAAAGACTGAAAACAAAATGCAAGAAAAAGAACAAAAAAATACATATATCCACTAAAATTCAAACTCTGTGCCTCTTGTGTGAACTGCTGCAGGGATAATTTATTCACACTAGTATTTTTTGTCAGTCAATGGCTTTGTACCACCACGCCAGGCTACTTCACCCTGCTTAGCTCAGAGGCCCCTGACACCTGAATACGTGGAGAGGAAAGGAATCCCATCCCAGCATCAGAAGCAACATCAGGATAGGTCAGTGCAGTTTGGGTTGTGCAGAACTGAGAAACTCCCTACAAAGGAGGGGTTGGAGAGATCAGCTCTGCATCTCAACATACTGAACTCTGGAATCATAGAATTACAGAGTGATTTGGGTTGGAAGGGACCTTAAATCTCATCCAGTCCCACTCCTGCCATGGGCAGGGATACCATCCACTAGACCAGGTTGCTCCAAGCAAGCTGCCTTCTCTGAGGATGGAGGAACACAGCGTTCAGCATCCTTTTTGGTGGGAAGGGAAGAGCAGACACCCCTCAGGGAACTGTGGCTACACCAAACTGCAACTCACATCTGCTTCCTCGCAGAGCCACTTGTCATTTGTGCTCTGAAACAAAATGTCCCAATAAGAGTAAAATAATCCCCATGAAGTGGTCTGATTGCTGTTAAAGGCTTTAAGCGTGATATGAGGCTTTCTTTAACTGTGTTTTTGAGTAGAATCATGGATTTAATCCCTTTTATTGCTGACTTGGGGGGGGGGGAACTCTAGTCTAGACTGCCCTCTAGTGCTGCGTGGATCCAACTCCCAGGAATTCTGGCAGTCAATGGGTAACATGGTGTTACAGGCAGAGTGTTTTGGGTGTTGTATGAGCAGCAATCTGTCGGAGATGCCCTAATCAATGCCTTGCAGTGTCATTTCATTATTTAAATAGAATTTAAATTTACCTGGAGTGGTAGAAACGATGCCTGTAAATACAGGGACATGATTTAGAGGAACCAGGCTCTCCTTTTTTAATGTCATGGTTTTGCAAGCTGACTCCCCACAGAAATCACAGATGTGGCCCCTGTTTGCTTAATGCAAACACAAATATACAATTTGCCCCCTACCCTTATGTCAAGGATGCCTTAACATCTGTGCACAAAATAAAAAAAAGTGATAGTGCTAAAAATCTTACATATAATTCAGCCAGAATACATATCAATGAAAAGAAGATTTTGATCTACAATATCTTGAGATTTCAGCGCCAAGACTGTGGGTGTAGGAGCAAACAGATCTGCAGCAATGGCAGAGACAAGAATGATAATGAAACCGGGTAGGTGGAGGGAAAAACTTTTAAAACCTGGAGACAAAACCACACCCATTGATAAATTAATCAGTAAAATTTGCATGTGAACAGCTCAGGTGAAAAATGCTTCTCTCAAAAAAAGGCCCTTCATTTCCGCTTTGTGAAATCATTTACATTGAGTTATGGACATTTTTCATTTTATTCTTTCCTTATCAGTATTTTAGATATTATTCAAATAAATATATTGTTGCCAATTTCTGATTGTTGGTCTTTTTAATATAATGAAAAATGTACTTTCAGTAAACTAATGAACTCCGTGATCACTTCAGTGGTGGTTTCATTAGTGTTTTCATTATTTTTATACAATATTTAATATAAAGCCATATACATGTATATAGACATCAAATCCTTTTGAAAACATAAACTGAATCCACTGCAAAGAATCTGAACTAAAATCAGCTTCAATATTTGATTTTTTAAGTAGGTTTTTGGACCATCTAAAGGAGGACAGATTGTCTCCAGCTTTTGCCAGGGAAGCAAACTAGTACACGTAGTCTCTCATTCAGGGGACTCTGCCTGCTCCAGCTCCTCTGCTCCTGTTTCAAGATCCATAACAACTATTTCTCCTTTTCATCAGCCAGACCAGTGAAACTCACACCAAAAACCTCTGTCTGACCTTGTTCTTATCCAAGAAATTAAATAATTTAAAATAGAACCTACCAACTTTTGTCTGTCCTCTGTATCTTTGGTAGAGTGGGTCCATGGGCAAGGTCTCACTCAGGTGTCCCAGGCACAGGTTCTCTCCAACAGTATCCACTGTGAGCCCAGACCACCCACAGTGTCCCAGCACTGACCCCCTCAGTGGGTCCCAGGCTGCTCCCACAGCCTGTGTGCAAATCAGATCATATAGCCCCTAAAATGCCTTTGGGGCAAGCAAAGCTGGGCTACATATTTCTTTCCAAACTCTTTTTGGCTGAAATTGGTTTAGGGGTGGTAACAGGTGCAAATTTGAGGAGAAGGGAGAAGAACAGCCCCAGCAGCAGTGAAGCATAGACTTCACTCAACACAACCGCAGCAGGAGAAGTCGGCATGGCCAGGACACAGAACAGGGTCAACAAGAGGGATACGGACTAAAAAAAAATCTACATCTGACTCCACCACCTGAAATCTCTTCTTCATCCATGGAGACAAATAAGTTCTTGTAACATCAATTCATCTAACCTGGCTTAGGGAAATGTAAGCACCACAGCCATGCTTACATAGGTCAGCTGTACCTGGGCGAATCCTCTTCTGCCACAACGAGGCAGGGAGGAAAATACCAGGAGATGGGAGTTGTGTGTTACCCCATGTGTAAGAGTTTCCCTGTGGGAATGGATTAGTCATTTTTTTCATTAAGGACAGCAAGCCAGATAAATGAGCCCTCAGTAGACAAGGTACTTAAGTTGTTTCAGCTCTTCCATAGGAAACATTAATTTCCTCAGTCACTCTTCCATTTGCAGCAGCCAAGATACAGTGCTGCAGATATAACATGTACTAGACATGATATGTAATGTGGTGCTCCCGGTGTGTCTGAGCAGCAGAAAAATAAAGGTTTTCATCATCCTTCCTGTAAAACATCTCCTGGAGTGTAAGTAAAAGTTAGTACTTGGGCCCTTGTGAGGAAGGATTATACATACATGGCAAAACCACATAAAAGCCCCCTCTGTGTGTACACACGGTTTGTGCTGTTGGTTCTTCTGGAGAGGTACAAACTCCTTGCTGGTTACTTACACAGCTGTGGAAAATACTACAGAGAGGTGGCAAACCCGGGGATGGCCCCACCCACTACCCGCAGATTTCATTCTCACAGAACTGACACTGGCAGCCCACCGATTCCTACTGTTCTTTTCCCTTCAGATGTTTCTCCAACCCATGTTTTTACTTTTGTCCCCACAGAAACTCCACCCATCTTTCTTTTCAGACCTACACACGCATGTCATTGAGCTTCTGAACTCTGGGGGTATGGAGGCATTTGCAGGACACAAACATCTTCCCAATTTTGAGAATCCCAAATGGTTGAAGTTCGCAAATGGTCAAAAATTCAATCATTGTCTAATCTAAGTTGATTCCAGGTATCACTTACCACTAAATCTGACAAAAACAAGACAAAAATCATAATTTCCACAGCACCAACATTAGCTATATAAAAATCTTGATTTAGGACCTCAGAACATTTCCTGGAGCTCCACACAGATTTTAAAAATAGCATTTTCTTTTTGTCATAACCTTGGAAGACATCCTTTCACTGGGATTTGTACAATCAAGAGGGCCAGGAATGTTCCCTTCCTTTAACACAAACTATGTTTCTGACCTCAGCATAAAATCTGGGAGCTGACTCTTTAATCCTCAAATTGACAATAATTCTAAAAACACTGACAAAACTACTGTCTTCTTCTCCCTTTTTATAGATCACACATCCCACAGAGAGTATGAAGGCCACTGACATGAGAGGTACTTTAGAAAATTTTCAGAGCATGTTGCTGACTGGTTCTGTCATCCTGAAAGTAAGTAAAACACACTTGTCTGATTGCTTGTCACCATCCCTCTATGCCTCCTTTCCAGGAGGCATTTTCAAAGCAGACTTTTCTATTTCTCTGCCTACTTGTTTTATTGAATCTTAGATCATTATTTGCATTCTCCTGCTTTCCTTGGGTGAAAGGCACATCTGAAGTCAGATTCTAAACAGTGGAGAATAAAATCAAGATCGAATTCCATATCTATGTTGCACACTGTGTTGAAATAACCACAGGGCTAATAGCAGCCTTATAAATGAACTAACAAAAATGAGCCAAAAGGCAGAAGAGATGAGGGGAAAACAATCTATTAGCATTATCTTGAAACTTAATCTTGAATTTTGGCTGCACTTTTGTCAGGTTAATAAAATCAGATAAGGCTATGAAAATACAGATAGTAATTAGCATCTTTAACTTGGGATAAATGGACAAGTAATTCAATACTGGAAATATATTCAGTTTTGTCTCTATTTGTGCAGATTATGACAAAAGATTAACTATCTCTTAGTTTTCCCAGTTGCAATGTGGAACTATTTGTAAAAATGGGAAGACTGTGCTATTTTATTTGTCAGAAAATAGTTATGTGGTTTCTCCTTAGGCCAGGTACAGTGACATTTTATATATAAGAAGTTCCTCTTTGATAAATCATGAAGCACGGTTGACTGCAAAATTCCTTTACACCCTGAATAAATCTCCATTTTGGCGACTAGTGCCACAGCACTCATTATTATGTTCTTTGGGAAAAGAGGGAAGCCTTGCAAAGAAAACATTAGACAATTCATATATATATGAACATTACACATTTCATCTCTCTCTCTCTCTCTCTCTCTCTCTCTGTATATATATATATATATATATGTCCTGCATTAAAAATCCTTACTTGCAGCTCAGAGACTTCTGTGCCTCTCTTGAACATCCATCATTCCCATGAATTCAACTGCCATCTCTGTGCGGGCTCCTTGTACATATTCTCTACTCTGGTTTGTCTCCTTTGCCTAGTTTGACAAGCGTAAACTGTTTTTTCTCATCTTGGGCTGCCTCTTTGACACCTCCTTGTGCAACTCCAGTTCCCACCTCCAGCAAAGCTCTGTCTTCTCCCTCAGCCCATCTCTGATCTCCTGGTCATCCTGACAATTTTCAGACTGGGATCTCCAAGTCAGACACCATCCTACACTCTTTGGTGCTGAGGTTTTGGTGCTGAGGTTATGGCTGGTAAATCATTTCTCCATTTACCCAAATGTTTTTCTCCTTAGTCTTGGGTGATGTTTTTCTGGGACATGAGATTTCAGTGTTCTTGCTTCCCCATCAGACATGTTCATGCTGACCTGTGGGAATCATTCCTGCATCCCATTGCTTTCCCATCCTTTACAAGATGCTGCTGCTTTTCCTTCTCTCTTGCAACCAGATCCATTATTTTAGGCTGGATTTGGTCACTGACTATCTTATCCTGTCTTCCTTTCCACATGTGATGCTGAAGACTCTTTCACTTATGTCTGATACTGTTACATGATACTAAAAGCTGTTAAAACATTAGACAAGGCTCCAATTAACACCCACATTTAATTATTGTGCACAAATAATATATTTATTTCTATAGAAAGGAGACCTTTTCAGCTGCAGTGACAAAATAGACTGACTTTTTCATTTGTGAAGCAGTTGTTTGGGTCTCCTCACCCTCAGATCCTCTTCCCGAATTTAAATATTAAAGGAAAACATTTGTTAAACAATTCAAATGGAGCTTTCCTGGTTTTTCAAGAAACACAACTTCAAAGTGAATCCAAAAAAAAATCGGTCTGAGAAACTGCTCAGAGACTTTGAT
>NW_020884875.1:29174959-29277273 GCF_003945725.1 Corapipo altera | reverse complement strand
GGCCCAAATTTCTTAGTTAACTCTTTTGGGCCTAGCCTCCTGTTTCAAAAGTCATAATTCATCATTGATGAACCCTGTATCAGCTTTGGCTCTGTTCCAGTGTGCTTTCCTGACATAAGAGTCAAAGAGCTGGGGGAAGGCAGGGGATTTTTATTTTAATTTTTGAAATGTTTATTTTTAGGTAAGCATTTTGAGTCAGCAGAAAGCAGAGGAATAGAAAGTTCAGTTCTAAAAGAATGGTACATCTCGTTCTGCTTAATTCTTTCAGTGACCTTAAAGTTACCAACTTCATTTGTACCCTAAATAAAAGCACTACGTCTGTGGAAGTGCAATCCACAGAGACAAATCAAAGGAATGTTACGATACGCTGAAATCAAACCTTGAAAGTCCAGGTCTGATAACCACAGCCTGGACAGTCAGGATCTCAAAACTGCAGCATGACCTCATTGACAAGCCTCTCTGCTGCGAAGCGCTCAGCAGCAGTCACACCTCATTTATCTGCCCAGTTCCTGGCAAATCAGACAGATGTTACAAAAAGAGAGGCTGCAGAGCAGCAGATGGTGGACGTGAAGCTGACAGATCTCTGAGGAGCCAAGCTAGTGGGCAATCAGCACAATATGCAAGCAAGCAGTTTTAGCAGACACAGACCTGACACCTGCAGGCAGCTAATCTGTCAGGCACTGCAGGAGTGGAAGCATCTCACACAAGGTGGATTTGGGGGGTCCTGGTGTGATGGTGTCACACAGGCACAGGCTCCAGTAGTCCCCTGCCACTGCCTGCCTTCACACAAGTGCTGCTGTACCATCAAAGCCTGGTGGACAGCCCACAGCACTCCATGCATGTGCAAATGTGGTGTCACTCTTCAGACCATGGGCATCTGGTTATGCCACTGAAGTGTGTGTTTGGTGCAATCACAGGCACACGGAGTGCATTAACTCCCTCTGGATTGGACTGGTGCAGAACTGAGGAGCTGACCAAGGAGGTTGTGAGGGAATAAATTTTTCTACTGCAAGGACAGATGGTGAAAACTGCAGTGATGGCTCTGTCAGCAAATAAATGTCTATTTTATTAGTTTGTTCCCCCTGAATGAAGCTTGTTTGCTTCAACAACTTCATATGTCCATATTCACACAGAATTATAGAATCATTAAGGTTGAAAAATCTTAAGATCAACAAGTCCAATTATTAACATAACCATCTCTCTTTTAAGCAGCTAAATTCCTTTTAGGTAGCATAAAAAGGTGGCAAGAAAACTCACAATATGGAGAGCTAAAGTTTTGATACATCTATCTACTGAAATGAAAATTTCAGTCAAAAACCCCAAGGATAGCTCTTTATCTGATGTAGATAAATTATGGTTTAAGTAACTATAAAAGTTGATTTTAATATACTGTGTCATTTAAGAAACTGAACAATCAGGGATTGCAAGTGGGATGTAACTGAATATCAAGAATGAGATTTTGTGTGAACACAAGAAGAAATTTTGCTGTGCCCTTAGCTCGAGTACCCAAAACTCTCTTCCAGAAGATATCAGTTTACTTCAAAGCAAAAAACTTAGAGCTAATGGTTTTGACCGTGCTTTCCCACAGCCTTGCTGCACAAAATAAAACTCAAGGAGTATTTCCTCAGAAGATTTCAGAGTTTGCAAAAGAAAACCTTTTGGATGTTTTGACAAAGCCTCGTTGTAAGGCAAGGAAAAGAAGGTTGGTCAATGTGAAACACAGAGAACATTTTTTTCACAGCCCTCTTTGAGGCAGATGAAATGCATAAGTAGATTAACACCTGTGCATCCCTTCCCAAGAGGGAGCAGTTATGCAAAGGTGACACTAAAACCAGTGAAGGGTTCAGCACTACATTCAAGTTTTCCAGAAGTGACTGCTGGAAGACAGGAACAATAATGTTTTAAGAGGTTTATGAAAGGATCATTGTGCTGATGTTTCTCCACATTAAATCACCCATTTATCAATGCACTTGTAGACCACAAAACATCCCCAAACTTCCAAGGCTTGAAGCCTGGAGTCCGCATGGTAAAATTTCAGTTCCCCAGGAGTCCACTTCACAGGATACCTTTTTTTTTTTGTTAAAGTAAATACACTGTTACATATTTTTCCTTCACAAAACAAAAGTGATTGTTGTCTCCACAAGACCCACAGCGTTCACCTCAGGCACCAGGAGGTAGATGACAGTAGCCTGATTGTAAGAGCCTTTCACTACAGCAAAACATGCATCCATTCAGCTACGGAGTTCAGGGGGTTTTTTCAGCCTGCAGCATTCAATGGTTCACAGTCAATTTTGCTTGAAAATTCATGTACACATCTTAAGGTATGAAAATGTTTTGTTGTTGTTTTTTTTTCCAGGGGAAGTTGAGTGCTGAAAATCCAACCTGCTTAAAACAACTAAACTGAAATAAAAGTAATGATCAAAAGACCAATCTCTTCAACAAATTAATTTTATGTACAGTAGACCAGCAAACAATTTTTCATTTTTTACTTACCTGTATGTTCAGAGGCAAGAAAAAGAAAAAGAATCATCTCTCCTCAAGTCCAGCAACTTGGCACTGAAAATGCAGGAATAAAATAAAATTCAAGTAGCTACATTCCTCCCCAAAGGCATCACTGTGCCCCTCATGCTTTAAATACAGATGTCAATGAGTCCATGCAGACCTAATCCCTTTCTGTCTGTTCCCTTTAAAACACCTTCTGGTTTACTGACCATATTTAGACCCTTTGGCAGTCTATAAAAAGTGCTACATGATCTTAGCCACATTAAAACTGGTAAGAGTTATACTCTATTTCACACTCATGGTGAAAAAAACCTCATTTCCTATGGAGGGTTTTCAAAGGTGCCTGAGGGCTGGGTCTACAAAGTGATTTTAAGATCCTAAGCCAAATTTCCAAGCACAGCTGGTATCTACAAAGGGGTTAGATTCACAAAAGGGATTTTGAATCAACTTTTCAGCAGCTCACTCCTACCAGAACCCAAAGACCTAAATCTGGTGCCCTCATGTAGCAGAGAAGGAGCTGGTGACCATCACACACAGTGAGATAAAACCTGTGTATTAGTTAAACCCTTTTCTTAGTGCCCTGACCATTATTGACCAATAAACCTGTGGCTTTTGACAAATGAACAGCAGAGACCTGTGTTGTATGGCTAGGGCTGCCATAAATATACACAGACAATTCCCCCAATGTAATAATGGGAGGGGAAAGTACACATTTATTTTAATCTGTGCTTTTTACTGGAGATGCCAAAAGAAGAATTCCACCATCATTCAAAAGTAAAATGCTGTTCAGAGCTCATGTCACTGGAAACGAGCTTTTGAACTTCCAACCGATGCAGTACTCCCAGTGCAGGTTATGTTTACCAATGCCTCCAAATTCATCAGTTTCATAGCTAGCTAACAGTCTTTCCAAATCTTATAAACAGGGTTTTAACCCCATCCCCCCCCCAAGACAAAACAAACCAGGTTTTGTGGAAAGGAAGTATTTATTTCTGTGCATTAATGAGAAGGGAAAAAAAATATCTAAAATTTACTTAATTCAATAGGATTCAACAATTTAATGCAAACAACTTGCACCTCTCAGACTTTTAACATCCATCAAGAATTATTTGTTTTAAAGAGTCTTAGCACAGCTTAACAGAGTTAATTGTCCCACAGAGCACTGCTCTGAAAAAACAGGTTCCATTGCTCAGGTTCATCCTAAGAAGCTCTCAGAATTCTAATGGAGGTTTCTGACTTTAACACCCAGTCACTGCAGGATGGGATTTCTTGACACAGAGGGGACATCAAGTGCAGCCAGATGCCACAGTTCCCCTTAGATCCATGTCATCCTGCAATCCCACTGTCCCCTGGGAATACAATGGAGGATTTATCTCCCTACCTTTGGTTGTGAGATAAATGACAACCTTAACGCACCTCTTTTTCTCTTCCTTAGCTCTGGAGGATGTCTAAGGAGATTAGACCAGACACACAAGACAATAACAGAGTAGTGAAAAGTTGTAGTGTCCTGTGTTCTGGAACCTTCCAGGACAACTAACTCTACATCTAGATGGTGATGAAGATCTTAGACAGGTTGAATAACTCTCTCCATGTAATTTCCTCTACACATTGTCTGGAAGGGGAGTTTTGGGCAAGATGCAAAGCTCTAGTAGAAGATTTTGATAGAGGTAAGACTAAGTAAATTATGAGCTCACTGCTGTATGAGAGTCTGCAGAGAGGAGCAAAAATAAACAGGAGCAAGGAGGCAAGAAGGACTCCAAGGGCAAGAGGAGAACAATCAGGGGTGGCCTGTCTCTGTTGGGCAGTTTGGGCAGGGAAAGATACAAAAGATGCTTCTTTGAAACACAAACAATGTTCACAATCTTCCAGTGCCCTGTTCTGGCACAACAGAGCCAGATGGCATCCCATAACAGTCAACCACAAAGCACCACGTTTGCTAGGAAAAAGCATTGTGGAAAGCCACATATTTAATCAGAATGGTTACATTTCACACTTTAATTGTCAGAAACTCTAAAACCAAGAGATGAATTTTATTCGAATCTGCTGAATAACTCCGATTCCAAGGCATTTCCAAGAGCCATCAAGCAATATCTTATGGAAGGGTTATTACTTTTATGTGGTTTAAGGTCACAAAGAGTGGGGCAGTTTGGAGGTGTGAGAGCTTCTCAGATAGGTTTCGTTTCCTCCAAGGGATGAGTAATCACGGTTCACATGACACCAAATTTAAAGAGTCATGAATTTAAAGTGCAAGATTACAACTGCACTGAAAACTCACAGCTGTTTTCACCCAAAACCTTTTTCCCCTGTTTTCCCAGACCTGCCATTGAACAGGAGCGAGCCTAAAAGAACAGTTCTGCTCTGAGGCATACTGACTATGTAGCTGATACAGTTCTCCTGTCTGATCACCTGAAGGATTTTATCAGTCAGCCAGAAAGATGTCAGCCCTGCAGGGAATAGAATGCATGCATTAATTTCTTTCATGCTTTCTCCTTCTCTATATAAGGGAATGGGAGCAGGAACCAGGTCTGTGTTGGTGGATGGGCAATTCAGCTCATGTCGCACCTCACAGCTACCGAAAGTTTCATAGGTTGAACCCTGACCTGTCTTCTGACCAGGCAGCTTCAGAGCTGTCAGACACACAAAAGCTTTCCTGCACTGGTGTAGAGTTTAACAACATTTTCTGAAAAGTCCCTTCTTACAGTGATCAGCCCTTACAAAATTAACTCAAAAAAGGAAATTCACATACCAGAATAATGCTTGTTGTTTCATCTTGTGCATCAGTCAAGAATAAATCTCAGATAAAGCCACAAGAGGCATGAAGGGTTGTGTGCAATTGCTGGAGTGTACCCCAAGCTCTACAAATGCCCTCTAGTTCACCTTTAATGTATTGAATTCCCGACCTGCCCCGGTCTGATTCTCAGCTGCAGATTTCCTTGACCTCTCAGTCACTTTGTCTCAGGCACTTTGTTTCTATTTGATGATGATGGAATTAATTTGGCCTGTGCACTGAGATGCTTGCTTACTGGCTGGAACTCCAATGGCTTGAGAAAAATCCCACACAGCCTTGAACCTGAGCTCTCTCTTCATAAGATACACAACAGGAGAGTAGCAAAAATACATGTAAAAGGGAGAAAAGCAAAGAGCAGTGACAAATGCAAAGAGCAGTGACAAATACAAATCTGTCCAACAGAGGGAAGGCTTGGAGCCTCCTATAACTTCGCCCATCATCTGTTTATAGTGTGTATGTCACTATAACACAATCCTAATGAAGGGACTTATTAATTTCTGTGAAAACATGTGGACCAGTTTCAATGTAATTTTCTACCACAGCTACTTCAGGAACACTTTTACATCCAGCTCTTCCCATTTAAATTTCACTTTCCTTCAACAAGTTGGGCAATTCAACTGTGCTGAAGACGTTGTATTTTGTTCTAAGATGTAGAGTAGTAATCAGTGGGGGTTTAGCTCCTTGCTTAGCATATTCAAAGCTGCTGTGCCCAGCAGCTTTGGATTTCTCAGTTCCCAGTGTCTACAGAACAGCACTGCTCAGAGTAACAGTCACAAAGCATGAATTGCCTGGAGAAGCTGTGGCTGCTTCACCCCTGGAAGCGTCCAAGGCCAGGTTGGACAGGGCTTGGAGCAACCTGGTCTGGTTGTCTAATTGTCCCTGTCCATGGCAAAGAGTGAAACAGGATCTGGTTTAACATCTCTCCCAACTCAAATCATTCTATGATTCTGTGCTTTGGATTTAGAGGAATTCCTCCTCAAACATCCCAGCAATCAGGGCTGCCCAACAAACTAAATATAGGCTGGTGCTGAGATCTGGGAAACAATTTGTCCCGTCTTTTGGAAGAGACAAAATAACAGCATCACTCTCTGGCTAAAAATGAAGAAGTGCAAATTAGTGTTCAAAGTTTGTTAAGTGTAATAACAGCTCTTCAGGAGCTTAGGGAAGGACACAGAATCACACAACTATTAAAACTGGAAAAGACCTCTGAGGCTATCGAGTCCAGCCACCAACTCATCACCACCACCTTGTTCACCACTAAACTGTGGCCTCAAGTGCCACATCCACATGTTTTTTGAACACTTCCAGGCATAGTGACTCCACCACTGCCCTGGGCACCCTATGTCAATATTTGAAAACCTTTTCCATGAGGAAATTTTTCTTAATATCTACTCTAAATCTACAGTGTTGAGCGTGAGGGCAATGTTTTAGTGAAATTAGTTTGGACAACCTGCTGCTTTGCAGTAAGCAAATGGCACTGAAGTAAATTTAACGCCAAAGTAAGGTGAGATTTGTATTTAAGGTCACTCAAGCCAGGTAAATTGCTTCTATCCCATTGAGGACAATAGAGAATTGCCAGCAGACAGAGATATATCCAAGTCTGCTGCTTTCTGCTGCAGACATTTTCTTCAGTCTGCCTTGGATTTTGGATCTGTATAAAGTTAAAAAAACAAACTGCAACTGAGTCAAAACTGCTGCATTTCACACAGCTTCTAAGAAAGCTCTGGGGATTATAGCTTCCATTCTATTTTGACACAGAACCTTACCTCAGAGCAGCTTCTTTAAAAAATAGTCTAAAGTTTGCTCAAGAAGCAACAAATGTTTTGATTAAACCAGTCTGAGCTTAAAACTAGAGTTTAAACTCAAGAAGTATATGTAGTTTCAGAGATCTCATATAAATGCTTCAAATGGATTTTTAATTGAGCTCTCTTTATTCCCTCTCACTTCCTTGAGAAACAGACTATTTCATAATTCAGAAAGACAACAAAAAAAATAAGGCACTTGAGGTGTTCAGAACCACATTTTCAAAACTTGATAGGAAAAAAACATGTTTCTGTCATATCTGTACACCTGATTTACTTGTAGCAAGAATTTTCACATGCAAAAATGCACACTATACACATGCCATGTGACTTTCTTCACCCTGAAAGCCATGGTGCATTTGGTTTCTGATGTTTTCTTTTCTTGTCCCTGGAACAAAGAATAACACAAAAATTATTCCTTCCCCACTGTCCCCTTCTGTAAATAACAGGGATTTGGTTTCAGTTCCTGGTACTTGGGGGTCTGGTACCTGGCACCCTGGTTCCGTGGAGGGCTCTGCTGTGATGGTGTGTGAGTTGAGTTTATTTGGTCATATATTATTCCTGTTTTATATTTACATGCTGCTGTACTGTGGGAGAAATTAATCACGCTGCATTTTGCAGAGATAAGCTAATCTAACCAAAGTCAGTGGTTTAGCAGGCACAGAGCTTCAGAGGACAGCAGTAAATTATAACTGGATTTGATTAAGAGGTAATTAGCTGAACCTGTTTACCTTAACCTTTGATACAACTATTGTTTTTACTAGAAGGAGAGTGTCATTAGATTGTGCCTGGGATACAAGTTATAAAGCGTACACCACTTCTCACTGTCCAATTTTCATCTGTTATTCAAGGAAGAGGTAGAAAGGTCAGGATCAGATTGCTATTGTACAATTCTCCAGAGACAAGAACAGAAAGTTTCCTTGACAGAGATAAAATAAGCCCTGAAGAACAGTAGTTTATTTTTCAGTAAGATGGAGGAGGACTCAAAAGAACACATGTCTATAGCCCTAGACAGATTTTTGCAATAATTCAACTGTCTCGGTAGATTTGAGAGTCATTTGAACTCACTGAGCATTTTGCAGAAACAGGGAAGATTAATGTAATATCAATTTTATGCAAACTGCAAAATAGCACAGCTGAGAAAAGAAGTGGGTGAATATTTTTTCTGCTGCACTGCATTTTCACAAATTATTTCTAAATGTATTCACTCAAGAGAATCTAAAGAATCATAGGAAACCAAGTCTTAGATTGCTTTATAGTAATTTAATTGACCCGTTTAGATAACTTAGTTAAAATAAGGGTTTAGATCAGCCTGAATTTTGGCTTATTCATGTCATTCACCTAATTTGTAATCACATTTGAGAACTGTGTGGATTTCTGCTTCTTACTTGAGGGAACATCAACTTCATAACAGAGGAGAGATAAAGTAAATATGGTTGCTGCAGGACAAGATGTAGGCTTGTTTGCAGTTTAACAGTTAAATATATACAGATTTAATTCCACAGTTTTGGTTCCTAGAACCACTCTAGAGGAGTGCTCACTTACACTCACACCAAACAGCTTTCACCAAGTCTGAAATAGGGTAGTGATTTCAGATCACTCACTTCTCCCTCCTGCATCTGCAGCCACAGTTCTCTCCCATGAGTTCCCTTACACCCCAGAAAAACAAACCAGATTTCAAGCAACCCCACAAGGTCTCGCTCCAGCCAAGCTGTTTCTAGATGAGGAGAGACAGTTTTAAAGCTTTAAAGCATTACCCGCCCAGCAACCCTTTCTTTGCTTACCCCAAGACAGCTCAACCTCAAAGGTTCAGGGCCTGTATTGCAAAAAGAAAGACAATTTCACAAACAGATCAGACATTTAAGGGGGGAAAAGATGCATCAGTTATACATATGCCCACATAAGGTCAAAAAGCTCATAATTTAACTGCATTTTTATACCTGTAAACGATTGTTATTGCTTATCTTTATTTTAGGTTGAAGTGGCTAAAGCTGATCTTCCAGGTAGGTGTGAAAATGTCAGTGTTCCAAGCCACAGAAAAGGGTTTATAGGCTAAAAATGGTCTATTAATGGTATATTGTTAAAGTGTCTTTGGAATAGAGCAACAGGTGCTCTGTTTTTTTCTATCCCTAGGGGTTTTGCCATATCACTAGTCAGATTTGCTCTTCAGCAGGGCCTTTGGACAGAGAGAGGGGAAAACACTGGAGAAAATAAGTTTAATCCTTATTTTTTGGGTGGTCTTCTCCTGTAAGTCAAAATATGAGGCTAAAAGTGAGAGAGAAATTGTGTGCGTGCACATGCACAACTACACCTTCCACGCAGAAAGTAACTTGGTTTCCTCTCCAGGCAGAGCTGACTAAAAGAGACAACAAACAGTTTGGAGGTCCTTTTTTTTTTGCATTATAAAGGAACCTAGCTCACCTCACAAAGTAATTTTTTTCTGGAGGTAAGAATTTCCCTTAACCCTAGGAATTGTTTTAAACATCAAAATAAAAAAAATGTCTTATTCTGATCTTTCTAAAAGAACTAGAAATATTCATAACTCTCACAGGTGTCAGGTAAATGGCTGATATAGGCACTCTGTTCTCCTAATGAAGTGACATAAAAGTCGCTTGATATAAGTAAAATATCTAGTTGCTGAAACACTGTGATTATAGTGATTCCTGTCGAATAATACAGGCTTATTTTTTCCTTGATGAAAGATTTTAGAAGGAGGGATCATCCTTTCAATACTGGGTTGGAGAGCACCCAGCTCAAAAGTGGTTTTGCCTCTGGCCACTACAGTTACACAAATGAAAACAATTAAATAGCTATAATTCTATAATAGAGATACAGTGAAATTATATCTTTGGTGTGCACTTTGCTATGACTAGACATAAAAAAATAACAGATATAAGTGCAAAGATAATACTATTCTCTTCCAACCCAAAATGATAGCTCCAAACTTTTTTTTTTTCATGAAGCAAAGCAATTAATTTTGACATCAGTTATATTTGGATAAAATTCTATGTTTTTAGAAAGACTTTCCTAAATCCTGGCTTCTTTAGTTACTGAACAGAAAACCATGCCAGTATGATAATATTAATAAAGTCCATTAAAAATGGTCAAAGCTTGATATTCATCATAAACAAATGTTTAGAAGCAGAAGGGTAGATCTCAACTAGAAAAAGTAGGGGTTTAAACATTTTAAAAAAAAATTGTATCATTTACCTTAAGAATTTACGATTTAGTGTATTTACACTGGGTTTGATTAGTGGCACCTATTTTTTTTAGACTATGTGGCTCAAATAAGGAGCTTTTCACTAATTTTGGAAGAAAAATTCCTACCAGGTTCAATAAGATAAATATACAAAAAATCTGATAGTAACTACAGAAGTCAGAAATAGATGTTATGGATTCAAGCCCCTGTGACTGTTTTCTCTTCATCCTCTGTGCAGGCAACTGAGCATTCAGGGCAGCAAAATTTACATATTATATCAGCAAAGTATTGTGAGATGACACATTTTAGCTCTTAATGAATGAGGTTTCCACTGCAAGCAGTAAGGCATTTCATGCTGGTGCCCATTTTTATGTGCACTCAGCTTCCATTTTTCAGTTAATATTTTTAATTATTCCTCACATTGGATGTGTAAAGAGCATTTGCTATTGTTCAGGTCCTTTGAATGCATGTCTTTACAGAACCACGTTGAAATTATTTCACATTTTCCCTCACATCAGCAATTTTTCAAAATCCTTGGATGCTTTTATTATTAGACTCCTTTTTCTCTTTTTAAGTCAGATCCTTTAGACAAAATTAGTCAAGCCTGAATCTGTGCCACTGGCTTTCAGTACCAGTTCATGGGGATGTCTGGTTGCAGTTTTGGGTTTTATATAGGTTTGCACTGCTGTTTTCCACCCAGGATTAGGAATTCATGAGCCTTTTCTCTCATGTCTCCATTTTGTATGTACCGTGTTAAGGACGATTCATGAGACACCATCAGAAAAGTCCTTCTTATATCAAGATATATCACCAAATGCATTATTTTTCTCATTTTTAGATCAGTGACTTTCACGCTTTCAAGAACTTTAGACCCAAAAAAACCCCACGGAACAATCAGTGCTCAGAATAAGACAATTTAATTTTAAAACATTCTTAATACATCTGGCCAAAAGGGTTTTGATATTTTACACACTGAAATGCAGGCACATCATAAGAGCATGAGAAAGTATAACATTACTCTGGCAAGGCAAAACCTGTCTGCTTCAGATGTGCACCAATTAAGGACCCTTTAACGGAGGAAAATCTGAAAAATAAAAGTGTGTGGTGTTGAGAAAAGTCATACTGGGCTGCGGATTTCCACCTGAAGTTTTCACAAGCCATGGACATGGCAGACAAGGTAAATTATTTATCCCAGTTTCTTCAGCCTGTGTCCACTTTGGTGTTTTCCCAATCTGAGGTCCAGGTGACCTGCTACTGGAACTGCCTGTGCTGGTAATGACTCCTGAGGTGGCAGGAGATGGGTCCCAAGACTCCACAGGAGGGTGCCCATTGAATTTAGGCAGAGTCTGAAAGCACCTTTTGAGCCTGTAAAACCTGTGTCCAGGTCTCAGAGAACCACAGAGACTCCTGTGGGAGAACAAGGGGAGTTACAAGATGAATTGCACCCTGAAACAAGAATTGCTTTAGGCATTACCAAGCTTCTAGAGAAATCCTGATTACTCTTGTGGCTTCCTGGCTTCCAGTTCAGGCTGACCCTCTGTCGGTTTAGTATTTGCTGTGGCAGCTGCCATGCTAAGCTGTCTCTCCACATGCACTTAGTTTCTGAGGGCGGGTTTCACCCCGCCCAATTTAACCCTGAAAACTCACAGGCTTGCCTGAACCAGCAGCTTCTTCTCCCTCTGTGGTCACAGGGAAGAGACATCGCATTCTCATGATTGATTCTTCCCATCCTAAGCCAGGGCTGCCATAAATCCCCTCCTGGAAGTGTCTGCTTCTCTTCATAGGGCGTGAGAGGAGCTTCAAGGAGCAGAGAGACAAGACACCCAGGTCCCACACACTGCAGCTCAGCTCTGTGACCTCCCCTTGCATGCCATTAATGCCACATGGGAAGCATGGAATCACAAAATCATTCCATTTGGAAAAGCCCTCAAAGATCATTGAGATCAACCACTCCCCCAGCACTGTCAAGGCCACCACCACTAACCCATGTCCCCAGGTGCCACCTCCACATGTTTTGTGGACACTTCCAGGGATGGTGTCTCCACCACTGCCCTGGGCAGCCAGTTTTAATGCTTTACCACCATTTCAGTGAAGAAAATATCCACTCTAAACCTCCTTTGGCTCAACGTGAGGCCATTTCCTCTTGTCCTGTCATTTGATACCTGGGAGAAAAGACTGACCAGAAGGTATAAGGAAAGAGGAGGAATGAGCTCAGGGGGAAATATTTTCTCTCATGACCCTTCTCACCCCCAGAAATGTCCTTAAAAATGTAGCAGTGGACAAGGTACCTTGTCCTGTGTTCCAGCTGTATGGAAAGTTGTGGCATCAAAAGTAGATACCTTCTCTTAGCATATTCCTGTCTATCCCCTCCATATTGTTCTGTCACTGCCACTGCCCACTGTGTATCACATGTGAGCTGCCAACTGCCCTCACCCCACAGCAAAGCTCACCACAAGCAGGGAATTTGTGCCAGCAAACTGAGTACAGTCTACCCTGGCTGATGCTAATCATTCCAAACCTAGGCAAACTCTTATTGCATCTTGAAAATCACAATATTCTGCAGCAGTGCACTATGAAAACCTCAGAAAATCACTCAGTAAGCAGAAATTCATGTTTGAAAGTTTCTCATTTGCTAGCAAAGAGAAGGTGAAATTATTTCAAAGACTTGTCAGATTAGTTTTGGGCTTGGTTTGAAGACAGCTTGTTCACAGACTGGGTTTTCTGGACTGCTTTAAACAAATATGTTTTGTTTCCCAATGGCTTTCCTAGATGGAGAATTCAGAAATACCAGTGCTAATACTAATGGATGACACATTTTTAAGTAGCATGACATGTAGAGATGTATTTGTGCTCAGGCACATTGCATAAATGAAGTGAAGTTCCAATTAGGTATTTCAGTTCTTGAGTTTCAGAGGTGTTAGTCAGACTCATTCTCTAGTTTTAAATAAATTGCCATGAGAAATTTCATGGAGGCGGTTGGGAGCCTCTATTTAAAGAGATGTTTTAATCTATATTTCCAAGGCATTCTCTATCCTAGCCAGTCTCATGCAGAGATAAAAACACTGAATTGCTAAATACAAATATTTGTGGGCTTTCAAGATTCTTTTCTTTTTTCCTCCAAACCTAACAGAAGAGAAAGCTGAGCAATGAGTTTATAAGATTTTCTTTTTCTTTTCTTTTTTTTTTTGTTAGCCCCCAAAAATATAAAGACTCAGCTATAAGCATCTACTCACAGCTAAAATTTCTGAAAACCAGATCTGAGTCACATAGAAAAAATGCTTCTAATGGCAAATTTAGGGTGTTGTATTCCACCACACCTATTGTCCCCTAACATTAATTTATTTCCCACCTATGTTCCTCCACATTCCTCTGAGCCATGTCCCTTCCCATGGGAAATATTCCTGTCTTTAGGAGCCACCACAGCAGATCTCATGTCTCACTCACCCTGTCTCAGCACAACCAGAGGAAAAGCCATCGCTCACAGATCGTTGTCGTCCACAGTCATTCTGACTTACCACGAGAGCCCCAGTGGTCAGCAAACAGCTGGATGTGAATAAGAACAGCTCAGGGGGGGCTTGACTTCCATCCAAGGCTGCATTTGTCCCTGCCCTGCCAAAGGGAAAACACAGCTCAGCTGGGCTCGAGAGTTAGCCAAAGGGTCCACTGGGGTTGTGTGGGCAGAACAAAGTGTCTAAAGCAGGGTATTTTCAGGCTCCTCTGCTCCAAAGCTCCTCAGGGTGTGATCACAGAGAGCCCAGGGAGCAGATTGGGCTTCCTATGCCCCAATTAGCTATGACTTCCCTGCTGTAATGCACAGAGCCCTCCTGCTGCATGGAAAGACATTTCCTCACAGGGCCTGTTAAATTTACCCATTCTTGTGATGCTTTGCTGCTTTTTACAGAAATCATCTTCCAGACAGTAAAAAACAGGGCATTTACATTCTTCCCTATAAGACTTGGCTCTGTTACCAGTGTCAGCTGACCAAACTTCCAGGCAAAATTTGGGCCTCATTCAGCTTTCTGTTCATGAGCAGATAGCGAAAGGACAAATAGGAATGGGTTTAAACTAAGAGAGGAGAGATTTAGACTAAATCTTAGGAAAAACTCCTTGCCTGTGAGGGTGGCAAGGCTCTGGCACAGGTTGCCCAGAGAAACTGTGGCTGCCCCATCCCTGGAAGTGTCCAAGGCCAAGGTGGATGGGGCTTGGAACAACCTGGGATAGTGGAAGGTGTCCCTGCCCATGGCATGGGATGGGACTGGATGGGCTTTAAGGTGGCTTCCAACCCAAACCATTCTGTAATTCTATGATTCTTGTGGTATTTCTCTGCTGACAGTGATTTGGTGGCACCATGGGGGGCTGGCACCAGGAAAGGGCCTGCTTGGAGGGTGCTGAGCAGTTGGATTTCTGTGTGCACCCAATGCATGGGGAAAGTACCACATGCAAAAATAATTGATAAAATAAAAAAAAAATCAAGCAGGTTTCTTCAGTGTTGACACTCAAATCTGGTTCCCATGCCTTCTCTAAAAACAGCTCACTCATATTTGTTCAGAGGAGGGTCACAAGTCTGCCTTTGACAACATCCTGTTAGGGTTCTCTTACCACCCTGACAGCATCTCCTGCTGCACATCCATCTACAACTTAACCCCTCAAAATTAAGCTCTGATTTTCCTCTCCAACTCTTCCTCTTTCTCTTCTACTCATTTTCCAGCATTCCTGTGGGCAATTCCTCTACCTTCCCCTCAAATGCTCAAGTCCACAACCTAAGCACAGTTGTCAGTCCACACTCTGCAGATCACACTCTTTGCCTGTTACCTTCAGTTTAAGAACATTGGAAGACTTAATCCTTCCTGTCCAGATCTTACTAAAAACTCTATCATCTTGGGGAATGTCTGCACACAAGGGTAGCACTAGTCAAGAACTTATTCCAAAGCAGGTGGCATAAGATCAGCTGTAGCCTAAAAACCATGTAATGGCGTTTAAGGATGCTATGCCCAAGTTCACATGGCCTCCTGAGAGACCTGAGTAACATAAGTTGTCTCCTGCCCAGACACCTATTACAGCTTTCCCTCTGTGACCAGTTACAGTGACACCAGATGTGTCACTGTAACTCACACTACTCATCTCCACCCGAAATATTACTGGAGGCGTGGTCCGCCAGCAACATCATTCTCTGCAGCCTCCTCCTCTCCTTCATCAGGCACGAATGCCTTCTTGCAGCTGTCCTGCCTGCCATCTTGTCACACAGAGCAGGAAGGAGTAACTGAAATTATAAGTCAGATGCACAACCCTCAGGAAAAAATATGGGACTGGCTTGGAAAGCATGAAATTAACCACCAATTTTACATCCATGTTCTCTTTGCTTTGGCCCTCACACCATCCCTTTTCCAAAGTCCCTCTCTAGCTCCCTTAGTGTTCCTTTAGGTAGGGGCTCCAAGGTCTCCCAGGAGCCTTCTCTTCTCCAGGATGAACACCCCCACTCTCTCAGCCTTTTCTCACAATAACCAACATGGAAATTAGAACCAGTGGGTACTTTCAGTAGTTCCTTCATTTGCTATTTGAAGGATTAATGACAGCTGCTTTATTTGTTTATGAAGAACTTCCACACCTTCCTAAATTGTCAAGAAAGGTTTCTTTCCTTTGGTCCTGCCTCCCTTTTCCATCCGGTGCCTGGCACACAGGGCTGGTCAAGGGGCTGTCACTGCCTCAGTGTCAAATTGCAGTTAGTTTGAAGCTTTGGCTGTGAGCTCAGGCTGGAATCAGATGAGTTACTTCACTGCAGTTTCTCATGACATCCTGGTAATTAATGTCCCAGATCTCACTCCATCTCCTCTCCAAGGAGCACAGCTCTTATTTAATTGCCTCATAATGTATACTCAAAATGAATACTTGTCTAATTGTCCCTAGGCAGATGCTTGGATGAAAGCCTGTGAGAAAGCATATAGGCTGTAACACTGAATAAAGGCCCACAAAGCACAATAAAGCACAAACTTGTAGCTCTTTGTTACTGTCTAATACTGTTAAAAAAGTAAATTAATTTCCTAGAGATACTCAAGTAACAAATTACCAGTGAAATTTTGCTATATCCTCTGTTTCCTCACCCCCTCAACAAATACAGAATAAGATCTTGAGAAAGATTTCATGGAATCATGGAGTCATTAAGGCTGAAAAAGATGTTTCTTTAGTGCAACAGCTTCCACAGGAAGGGATAAAGTTTCAAAGCACAGTGTGATGCTTGAGCTGTGCTACTGCAGTTTGTGGAGCAGCATTGTCATTTAAAGGTTTTTAATAAGCCAGTTAAAAAGCAAAAGTCACAACTGAGGTGAGTTACCAGAGGTTTGATGCCTGCAGTAGCAATGGTATTTTACCAATAACCTCCAGCCATTGTGTCAAACCTGCAAATAAAGAATATACCTGTAGAAATTATACTGTATATTAAAACCTCATAAACACCAAAAATTGCAGTCAATTTTTCAATATTCCATAGAATTCAAAATTATCCAAGAGTGTACTTGACATCTCTGGTTCTAAACTCCACCACAGCTCAAAAACTCAAGACCTTTCTCTTCCTCCAGTCAATAGATGCATTAGGGTTATAAGATCACTTATTTCTAGCTATCTTAGGTTGTTCAAATAAGTAATGTTTCCATTATTCCATTGCTACAAAGGGTCCTTCTGAACTGGCTTCTCTCTCTGCCTCCAATCCTATGCAAAATCTCCACCCAAACCCACCCTTGACCCCTTAATTTTTGCAGTTGTGGGCAGAAGCCTACAATAAAACTCCTAATACAAAATGCAAGATCAGACTAAAGACTATGATTAAATGCTGACAAATGCTTAGCCAAGTAAGAAAAATTCACATTTTTCAATTTTTTGATTTATTTTTTTTCCTAACAGCACTTTATTTTTTCCTAACAGTTTCACTTTTAAATGCCTGTTTGCTGTTGCTTTTCTTTTTTTTTTTTTTTTTTTTGAGGGGGAGCAGGGAGAGGAGGTTACATTAAATATGTATAAAACTTCCGTTTAATCTAAAACAAATATTTTTTTCATTTCACTTGAAAAATTCAAATATATCCGGCTCAAATATATTCAGCCTCACAGTCTCCAAAAAGTTGTGTTTTCAGCCCGTTTGTAGATATGAAAACCACCCATTGTTACAGTTCTTCACAGCAAAATCCAGCCTGAACTGTAGTCCCATCTCACAGCCATGGTTAATATTGAGAGTTTGGCATGCACTCAGAATTACAGGATTGTCCCAGCTGATCCCTTCAAATCCTTGCATCAATGACATAGCTCAGCACAGCAGATGCTGCATCACAGAAATGGACAGGTTTGGTTGTCCTGTTCCAAGTCTACAACTATGAACAAGTGCAGGTGACAGGAAAACCCGAATTGAGCCCAAAACATGACACGTGATCCAGATTCTGGTATTGCCTGATTGTACACTTGGAAACTCCTCTGGAGTAAAGATACAGCACGTCCAAATTTCAACAGGGCAGCAGCTTTGGATGCTGCTACAGTGCAGAAATCAGACTTTCTTATACTGAATTATTTACAAATGTCTCAGGTTTGTAGTGGTTTAGTTTTTTTCCTTTTCAAACTGCTTGAAAATCTTACGTATTTTCGTATCGTACAGATGAAGTAAATCTTTTAAAAGGGAAGTTTTTATTAAGGTGACCTCAGTAACTTTTCAAGGAATAAATGCTGTCCGTAGTATTTAACATGAAAACAAAAGTACTTGGCCAAGCACTCTTCTAAAAATGGAGCAAAACTCATAAATTAAAAGATTTGTGGGTAATTCAAATGGTAGAAATATTATCCTGTCTGCAGTCTGCTATGAGATACTATGTATGTAAAGAATAGAGTTTGTAACTTCATTTACTTCAAAATGCAGTTCACGCAGAGTGCACATGTAACATCCACTTACTGTGATTTAAACGCCAAAAATGAGCTGTTGCTGTGAATTGGAAAGGTATGAGGGGGGGTTCTGCCCCCACACAAAACAAGGATCTTGGCAGACATTTCTATTGCAGTTGTTTCTACATATACTGGCAGCTAACAGGAAAACTCCAACCATTCCCTCAACAATATGCAAATGATGAGATTTTGCTTCCTAAATATTAACATCTTGATGTAAGCAACAAGATGCTGAGCAACACGGACAGAAGAAAATAGATGTTTTTATTTCTGAATATTGAGGATATGTTTGACTGTGACTCCACAATTCTGGTCTGCCTCTATACTACCTTTATCCCAGTCTCAAATTACCACCTCATCAAAAAATTGCTATTGAAAGAGAATTTTTTTAAAAGAAAATGCCATGGTCATGGAAGAGTCCCTTCCACATAAAACTAATACAGAAAATTTTTCATTTTTTTTCTCTGAAACAGGATACTTTTTGAGCTTTCTCTGATACACCAATTCCCTATAAAAATTTTCTAAAGAAAAAAATAATTTTGTGTTGTAAAGTACTAGAACAACATGGAGTGGGCAAACCTCAGATTCCTATGTTGATAGTGCGTCAATGAAGACATTCCTAGCAATCATTACAAAATTTAAAAAAAAAATTAAAATTAAAAAGTAATGATGAAATCTTTGCCCTTCTGAAATGTATAGACAGTTGTACATGGTGTGCCAGAATGCTTCCTTAGGTAACCATAGAAACACATTAAATTGTAATGTCCCTTTCCTGAATATTAATTATGATTTTGCTTTTGATTTCATTAAAATTCAGAATGAAAATTTCAATTTTTTAGGGAAAAAAAGAGAGAGGGATATTTTTTCTCAAGTCAGCTGTTGAACTTTTAAGGAACAAAGAAAATTGAATTTTTAATGTTTCAGCAAGTTGGAGTCTTTGTAAGGTTGCATACATCAGAAAAATACTGCTGCATAATAAACTGCTACAAGCACATTAACCTTGCAAATTAGGAAACAAAAGAGTCTTTTAAGATAAAGAAGAGAGATTTTGCAAAACTACCATCTTTTGGTCCATGTTAGAACTAGAGTTTTTTGGTCTTCTATGCTGCTGTTCTTGTCATAGAGGGAGGGGTTGTGGAGAGGAGTGTGTTATCTTTTTTAATGAATTGTAGAAGCAGATTATTTAGGTAATCTACATTATCTATAATGTCACTTAGACTTTAATTAAGATTTGTCTATTCTGAAGTTATCTAGAAGAATTTAGCCAATTAAAGCAGGTAGAGTTATAAGCCTGCTTAAAACAGGTAAAGTTATACCTCTCTTCACTCTAGTTAGAAAGTCAATATTTCATCAGGAGAGCAATATGTCCTCTTCTCTCCTTGAAGATGTTTATGGAGTTGCACATACCATAGCATTCTGCATGTCCCCAAATTCAGTGGCATAAAACAAACACTTTGAGGAAAAATTGTTAGCCTGTTTTTTTCCATGTGAACATATTTAATGTTTCAATAGATAACTTCTTGTAGGAAAAACTTCTCAGACAAAGTGAGAGAACAGTTATGAGAGAAGTAGATGTTATACTGTAAAGGCAATATATTGGAAGTAAAGAGGTTTTCAAGAACATCTTTGAAGAAGGAATTGAAGAATGGTAGAAAAAGCCATAAGAAGAGAAATATATCTTATAAATATATATTATCGATTTATTTTATAAAATATATATTCATAATATATATTATAAATAGAGGCAACATTATGTCAATTTGCTGCGTTGAGAGAACGCTATGAAGAATTTTAGAAGATCTGAAAGAGCTACAGTTATACACCTGCCTGGCAGGTGAAAGACACACAAAACAACAGATACTGCAAGAAATAATGCCTCTTACAGCAAGAAAACCATTCATAAAAATATCTGGTGATGCTAAGGAGAGATCTGTGCAAATATCTTTTGAAATGTGCAGGGCCAGATATGTGTTTTTAAGGATACACAAAGGAAATGTACGTAAAACAATAGGAAAGGGATTATGGAGTCCCTCAGTTAGTCAGTTGACTACAGTCAGTCATCTAAAACATTGGCTACTGTAAAAGATGCTGTAATAATAGAAGGGTCTCAAAAGAATGCCATAACAGCAATGAAAAGGCTTCCCTAAAAAAAGAAACTGGAAATATCTGGTGCAGTTATTTCAGAGAGAGTACTCAGACAAGATAAATGACACACATACTTCAAGACTGCGTTGACTGAGTCATTGCCTTGTGTTTTCTCAAAATAATTATGAAACAAAAGACTATTCAGTGACCTGGCAGCAATAAATTAAAGGCTAAAATACTTTACTTTACACAGTATAATAATAAAGCTGTGAAACTCATTGTCACAGGGCAGTATTGCAGCCCAAAACATACCACAGGTCCAAAATGCTTCCAGTTTCCTTCAAATTATATAAACACCTCAGCTGATAAGCCATTGTTAAGCCATTGTCTAAGATTTAGGAGTACTTTTATAACATTTTTAATTGGGCACATAGCTAATTGTGTATCTCTGCATATATAATATAAGCACTTAAGGTTAGATGGATGGCTAGGAGCAGAGCTGAGACCATTATAATATTCCAGGCAAAATATTACATTTTTATTACACATTAGAATGAATACAATAGTGAAAACATCTTCTGAGTTAAAATTGAAGATAATAAGTATTGATGCTCTACATTCACCATGGCAGAGTGGTGAGTAATATAATGAGTACTATAGGCGGAAAGGACTTTGAGTAATAAAATTGTTAAGATTAATCAATTTATCCTCATTTTGTGTGTATGAATTCAAAGCTGCCCAGATCTTAAGATCTACAATTGCATAATGAATTATAGTTAGGCTTGGGTGGGGTTTTTTTTGAGAGTTTTTTGTTCATTTTTTTGGTTGTTGTTTTGGGGTTTCTTTTGTTTGTTTTTGTTTGAACTAAAGATAGTTTGCAAGTATTCTGTTTGATTCTTTGGAAAATCACTAGCAAAATCTAAGCCAACTTTATTTTACTGGACATGCATAACTACACAGGCTTACTAGTGAAAAATCATTTTGAAAGTGCATTTCTTCAACTTGGCCCTAGAAAACTCTTTTTATACACTCAAATGTTACCTTACACAGACCTTCTCATAGACTGATTTCAAATTCAATGGTTTGGCAAAGTTACTTGCCAATGTATTTATTCAGCAGAAAAGATGAGCAAATGGGTGCAACATATTATCAAAGAAAATTAATTTCCACTAAAGGAAGCATTCCATGAAAATGTTGCAGTATTCACCCACATGATATTGAGCTGTCACCAAAACTGAATAATTGCACTAATTCTTGTCCAAGGGACCTCCCACTGGGAAATGCATCTTTCCATACTAATGAAGTCCAACACAAAGCCTGGACATTTGCATGTTAATGGAGCTTTGTACATGAGGCTGCTTATTCAGCATGCCGGGGACACTGAAAAGAAGATGTTAACAGAAACCTTTAGCCAGAATAAGGCAGGGTTAATTAGGACATATGGAATGGGATCTAAGTAACAAGGGACATTAAAACTAACCCTGTTTATCCAGCTGTAGCATGACAAGGGAGAGGGGTTGGCAAAGCCCTTCTTTGACCCACACAAAGGCCTTTTCTGCCATGGCATTTAGGGGCAGTATTTTCCCACTGACACAGCTCCACCAGTGGTGAGAAGCATTTGCATGGATGATGTGATGTGTGTCCATCAGTCTTTTCATCCCTGGTCTAACTCCTCACAAAACCTATGACAGCCCCCATATGCTGCTGCTGGGCAGGAATGCTTCCGACAAGGTGAAAAAACCCAATCTATAAAAATAGCAGCATGGTATTTTTGGCAAAACAATATGAAGTTCAGGCCAAATCTATAAATATATGTCCTGACCTGAACATTACAGATGCATTTTTGATGTTAAAGCGCTTGAGCAGACCTTGTTGGCAGCCAGGGACTCTAATTAAGAGCCTAAATCCACCCATGGGTCTTCCAGGAAATTTGGGAAGAGATATTTGGAGGGCTGTGGCATGTAACCTAATGCCAAAGTGAGAGAAAAAGGCAAAATAAAATGAAGAATAGGGTGTCTGAGTCTTGTCGTAGAGCATATCACAGTTAATTCTATGATGATATTTCAGACTCCATGGTATAAGTTCGTTTCAGGACATGATGTAAAAAGAGCTTTTTCTGTCCTTTTAAATAGCTTGGGGAATCTTTTCTTATTCAACATTCTTTTCCCAAGTATTTTAAATATATTTGTCATTGCTAATTTCTGTGGATAATAATTTCACCCTACAATCACGTAAGGAATCATTCACCAGTATTTCTATTGCTCAGTTGTCAGATATTGCTGTCCTCTTTTCTCATAAATTGATAATTGATTGCTACAATCAAGGCAAGTTTTTTTCTCCTTGGTTTTGTATTTCATACGTGAATGTCAGACCTGGAGAAGGCTTTTTTTCATGCCCTAAAGCTTGTTTCTTTTAGTACTCTACCAGCTGATGTAACAAAGACTACAGGTCCTCCCTATAAACTTTTTATTTCTAATCCTAGATCCTCCTACCCACAACAACACTATTACTACCATATTTGAAAGCAGACTTTAAAAATGGCTGTTAAGTTCCTGTTTCTAACAGAAGAATTATGCTTTTCTTATCATTTGCTGCATCTGGAAAGTCACTTTATTTTGAAAGCAAGGTTTTATTTTCTCTTGTCTTTTTATTCTGGTGTGTGCCACTAAATATGGAGTTTATTCAGTGTAAGCAGAACTACATTTGACTGACTGATATGAAGCCTCTCCTTGCTCAGAGGCAATGTATCTGTCATCCTGGAGGAAGCAAACAACAGAAGTGATAGTAGGATGAGGATATCAAGAGAGCTTCTGTGTTTCTTGAGCATAATGTCACTAAAAAGGAAACCAAAAAAAGTTATTGAACTGAAACATCAAAGCATCTCTCTTTTCAGCATAGAGCAACGGCTGCATAGTTCCACTTCAAAAAAATTTAAAAATTCTGCAGTGGATCAACAAACTTCTGCCAGGAATGAGCAAAGCTATGAACATGCTGCTTCCAGCGTTATATTGCACAAAGTGCTGGAAGGCTCTGTGATGCAAGGACTAACCATAGTGCCATCCGTTGGGAACACTGATGTTATCATTGCACAGAATATTTTCTGGGCTCAGGTCTGTTGAAATGCACCTACGCCAGACCAACTGGAATCACATTAACACTGGAGAAACGGATGTGACATTGAATTATTACCATGTTATTATTATGACTATTGTATCAGTGTGGAAAATCAGCTGCTGAAACGTGTAAAAGAAAGTTTCTTCATTACTGAAAACTGCCTGTGTCGTGGTGGGGAGGATGAAAGAGACAAAAAAACAGGGTAGAACAACTAAAAGGAGTAGTGCTCAGGCAAACTCCCATATAGGCACTGCAGCTTATGCAAAACAGACTCAAAGCTGTCTCCAGCACAGCCCTACCTTCCAGCCGCTATTTACAAGGCAACTACTTCAGAGGAACCAGAAGCCCCACTCCTTTTTAGAAAACCTTCTGTTCTTCCAAGAATGAAAAGCGTCTGTCATATGCTCCTCATGATGGTGGGTGCCTCGGATTATTACCAGCAGCAGAACAAAGGAGGCATTTTGCCCCAAGAATGAAGAAACAGTAAACTCACTCCTGTTTCTCCCTCTGCGAGGGGGGGACATGTTTCTTTCTGATCTCCAACAGGAGAGAACCTGGCTCAGAACTTCAGCAACCCCAAAGCATGTGGCTACTTGAACATCAACAATTATGGCAGCCTTTGTGGGGAGCTCATAACTCCAGGGTTGTGGTGATTTATTGGCAGCACTGACAGTTGCCTGGGTTGCTTGCCATGATACAGACCAGTTGCACTCATGATAGATTGAGGTCATCGAGGGGGAGTGGAATAGGTCCTGTCATACATCCTTCACCAGGTTTTCATTTGTCTGTGAGTTAGGGTTATGGTAGCAGTAGGAAAAGGATCTCATCTGAATGTTTATTTTTCTAGTCTGAAGGGCTGTTTCTTAAACATACATGTGTTTGACACCTGAAAGGGAGACATCAGCATGAGGGATTTGTGAGTCGGCTCACTGACCTGGACTGCCAGTCAAATTTCAAAAGTATAATCTAGAGCTTGTATGTTTTTTAAAAGAAAAAAAAAATACTAGACAGAGCACTACAGGTCTTTGAACAGCCACAAAGACAAGTCTTTGAAAACAGTGTGCCCACCACATGTGTACAATACCCCATGCAGCTCCTCCTCGCTTGCTGTTGAGTCTGTGTTCTCTGTTCAGCAGTGCAGAAACAGACAGGAAACCCCCAAAGAATGGATCCATATTACACCTCCACAGAAAATGTCAACAGCACTACTTAGGATTTGCAAAATCAGGTTCTTCACCTGCATGTTTCTGATGGATAGAATATTTCATTTGCCCCTCAACCTCACACTCACACACAAACAGGTACAAACAGGTACCAGAATCCTTTCGAACAAAGATCTTGGATGCCCAAAGATCTTCGAACAAAGATCATGCCCAAAACTCAGCACTCCTAATTTCGAAGATGCCACTACCTCCAGTGTCAACTAAATAAATTCTATCATCTAGAGAGCCATTTTCTGAAAACAGACAACCTCAAACACTCTTAACTCATTCTGGTACATTATCTTGTACAAGCAATCTGCCATCCCCAGAATGTAAGTGGGAAGATGGCCAGTCTTCGCAAACGAAGATTTGGGAAAGGTCTTTACCCTTCGAGCCTAAGCAGTGGATTTTTTAGGTGAGACACAGTGTGCGCTGAACTGAGCCCACCCTTTAATCCTAAGGTTCATCTGCCGGGGCCAAGTGAGGTTGGACAGTGGCAGCGAGGTCCTCAGGATGTAAGTTTGTTTAGAGTGACCTTCTCTTAGATGGATGGCCTTATAGGGCTGACAAGCTCCATCTGCCTAGGGGAGTTTCCCTGACCGGGAATCGAACCCGGGCCGCGGCAGTGAGAGCGCCGCATCCTAACCACTAGACCACCATTCCCTAAACCAGCCTGCAAAAAACAAATGAATATAGGACTCATGAAAATGGTGACAGCACTGCAGCCCAGGACTTGGAAACAAGCAGTAGATGCAAAATGTGGATTGCACACATCTTTTAGTGAGAGGGTGCAAAGACATGTGTGTGATGAACTTTCTGCAACCAGAGCCGGTACAGAGATGCTGTTGTCTCCTGGTGAGTGTCATGCTGTTGTTTTTGCTAAGACAAACACTGAAGCTACAATATCCAGTGAAACCCCTTCTGATGGCCCAAACAGCTGGAGAATACCCACAAAAACATCTCTCCACGTGGCTTTGCTCCTTCTTGATCTTCCATCAGGATGACAACTCATTAAAATCAGCCTCTTTTCCATATAACTCTAATATCAACCCAGTGCTCCTCACTGTGTGTGTTTCACTCAATATTAATGACTCAATATTAATTGAGAATGAGTGATTTCTCATTAACCATCTGATGCAGACACAAGGCGGTGAAACCACTCATGGTATTATCCAAACTTCTGTGTCCTTTCTGCAAAATGGTCAGTGTTTTTCTCAAAGGACCTCACAGACTGTTTGCATCTCTACAGCATTGGTAATTAACCAAAATTAGTGTCCCCCAAAAACTTCCTGAGAATCACTGGAGGCCCTGAGAAACAGAAGGTCTCAGACAAATCTGGAACATCCTTGCTGAAAGCAGTTGAGATTCAACTGTACCCTGTCACATACTTACAAACTAACTCAAGGATTTCTTTTTTGCTACTTAATTAGGCAATCAGGCAAATATGAAAACCAAGGCAGCCAAGTGTAAATAGGAATCCTTCAGGTATTGAAGGAGCTAATAAGGCCTTAACCTGCTCTCATTTGTATTTTATCAGATGAACAAAAAGGCAGAAAAAAATGACACACATCTTAAGCATATGCTTCTAATTTTCTCAGAACTAGTGAATGGAAAGTACTACTCTCTCATAAACCATTTTCATATTTATTCTGCAGTATGTAAGGTTAAAGGTGGGTCATGTTTCTGTGGCAACTATTGTGGAAAAAAAATTCATTGTGCCATAGTCTTATGTTAATTAAAACTTATAGCATAAAAACACCTCAAACAACTACCTCAATACATTTTTTTTCAGTTATTTACTGCAAATTTGGGATTGAGTCAGTCATACAAATCAAATCTTATCAGCAAAACCAAGAGAAAATCATATAAGGAGTCCCTCAAAGTCACATTTCTTACTTCCCCTGTGACATGAGAAACATGAGTTAAAAGACTCTTTTTTATTTAAAACAACACAGCTATTAACAGAAATGGATATCCAAGACTTGCCATACAAAGCTCCAAAGTTGTTGATTTTTAGGTGAAGAGATTAACTTATAACACTGCCTTCTCAAATCTGTTTACCTTTATTTCAGAGAAATCAGAACAGCTGTTAAGGAATCTATTATCTTTCAGCTTGTTGGTTTAGGGGGTTTATTTCTTTCCTGAAACAAAGGAAAATCGCATGGTACAATGCAAAATCTCTGTGCTTTATCCAGCGTCTCTGGTGGTTTGTGCCTTTTAACTGGAGGCCTGTTTTCCAGCAGATGAAAAACACCCAAACCTCTCAGCTGGTTACTCAGCTATTTCGATTGTCTACTCCCCTGCTCACAAAGCCACACTGTCCATACCTCCACTTCTAAAACAGTCACCACTGGATGATAGATTTTTAGCCTGACATGCTCTAATGGTTACAGAAATGTCAGTGAGAACAGATCAAGGAGAAGGTAGTTATTAGGGATACTTTCCTGTTTCATTTTTACAAACATATCCATTAAATCAGGCAAAAATTGTGAAATTATGTTTAAAACTCTGTGTGTGTATTTTTTTGAGAATTTAGTACTCAACAACTTATCCATATGAGCCTCATTGCTCTCTCACATCACACAAATTCCTTACTTTTAATTTGCCATGCTAAGAAATTCTGGAGGCTGCTGTAGTTGATAGTTTCAGGGATCTGTATGATTTAATGTCTGTGATTCAGGTTGGTCTAATCTTTATGCAATGGTATCAGGAGTTAATATGCCAGATTTCACCATTTTCATACACATGGATTCAGGAAGCCTCTTCTTGCTTATACTGTCAGAGCAAGGAAAACTTTGGGTTGAGGCTTTCCTGAGAGAATATCTACACCTTGCTAAGGGGAAACTGGATTTTCACACAGACCTATGGAAGACATGATTTTTGTGGAAAAAACAGCTTCTTTTTTGGACAAAAAAAAGTTCAAATACTAATAATATTTAATTCTCAATGCCTCTATGAAGAAAAAGGGAACAGAAAGCATGTCCAGAGACTGAATGTTGTCTTTGATCTTCCTGGGGATCTTTTCCCTTTCTTTTGAAAGTCTCCCTCGAGACAAGGAACATTTACAAAACTAAATTCAGTACTGTAAATTCAGGATGTCATCCAGGAAAAACTTGAGCAGTTAGCTACCAGGAGCTAGCCTCTTTGCAGCTCCAGGCAGCAAGATGTCCCCATGCAGTTGATTAGCATTGGATATTTCATGCATTTCATATATGCTAAAGTAGGTGATCATCAGTTTCCAATGGCTTGTTTTGACCTTATTCAATGGAAAATGAGGTGCTATTTCTGGCGTGCTTATGAATCTACTGTTTACTCCTAAAGTTTTGCAAGAAAAGGGATAATAAATAGTTATTCACTTCCACTGAATAACTTTGTAGATTATGTGCTGAGGGCAGTAACAGCTGCTTCTTGTTAAGAAAAAGGCCTCCTACCATGAGTACTGCTAAAACACCAAGCTAAGGTCAAGCTGAGTAGCAGGTTTTTTTCCCCCAACATTGTTTAAAAGCTTTTAAATAAAACCATATTAAAAATACATCACCTCTAGTAACTGATTTTCAAAAGAAAAGTCAGAAAAACTGTAAGGTTTTTCAAGATCTTCTATGTTTCTGACTTGGAAGCCTTTTTCTTTTTTGTGTTAAAGGCTCCCTTTATGCTGCTAAACTGGAGATTTTGTCCTGCAGTTCTTGAAGCTTCTATCCATCTCCTGCTATATTGGTTGGTTTGTTTGGTTTTTTTTTTACTCTACTCTGGATTTTCTTCACAAGAGCTGTATCATAATCCAGACAACTGTTCTGAAAATTTACACATTGCTCATTTTTCCTGCAATGCACAGAGTAGGGTTTGCTCATTCCCATCCATGTGGTCCCAGGTCTGCTCCTGCTTGGCAAAGGCTGAGTTTGGACAGGGAAGAGGTGGGCATCCCCAGAAAGCAGATTTGACCCAAAATCAAGCAACAGAGGAGAAAAATCCTGATGCAAGCACATCTCCCTCAATGGATGGTTTGAGGAGGGATTTGCACCTACATGACCTTGCCCCCCATAGCAGTGGATCATTAATTCCCAGGTAGGATTGTGCAGCCACTTGGAAGCAAGAATCACACTGCTGACAGAGGGTTCATCCCAAAAGACACAACATAAAATCACCTCTAACCTTGATTGGGGGTGGTCTCTGTTTTATTATCATTATTATTCCTCCTTTAATTTGAAAGGAATATGTTAAAATAAATCAATCCCTTGCACTAATTATAACAGAGAATGGGAAAGCTCTTTGTACTGACAGGAAAGAGAAAAATCTGAAGCCACGACTCTGGTGTGGTTTATAATTACAAAGGATCTTCTGGAGGCTGCTGAAGTCCACGTAAGCAAATAGAGATTCTTAACAAAGTTGTCAATTAGTACCGCTGCCTTATGACCTGTGATATTCTTCATCCTAAGTTAAAATGCACTTAATACAGATATGGAACACAAAGGTGCACCGTTTTTTCCCACTTGTTCCCAGCTGGTTCTCAAATGGGAGGAAGGAATAACAATTTTTATTGATAAAGCAGCAAACAGTTAGATATAACCACTACATGATCCTGTGATGCTGTTCTGTGGAAAGAAAAAAAAAACAAACAACCAGATAACTTTTTCACTCCTTATTTTTCTGCACTTCAGTTTCCAAACTGCCAAGCCTTCTGCCCTGCCCCAAATCTATGTAGTTATTGGTATAAAGCTGTAAAAAGTAGATGAGTTTATGAAATGTATATTTAGATCATTAATTCTTCTATATTCAGTCAAAGTTGACTTGGTCTTCACTCTCAGAATTGGCTTTTCCTGGAAGAGATGACTACAGTAGAGACAGAGATGGGTTTGAAAGGGAACCATTTTTGCCTCTGTGGAACTCAATTTCCAGCAGTACCATGATTTTTGTGTGTTCAGTCTTAGGCATCTCAGAGTTTTTGGTAAATAAATTTTCTGATTAATAAAATACAATAATAATTTTTAAAAAAAGGAAGAAATATTGTGAACAAGTCTCATAGAATGTAAAGAAATTTAACCAAGTTACCATCATGCCACAACAGCTAGTGCAAAGTCTCTCTTCAAGCTCCCTGGCATCTCTGAGGTGCTGAATGGTCATAGTATCCTTACAGAAACAGAAAAGCAGAGAAGATTCCTGCTACATTACCAACTTCTTGAGTTATCTGCATCTCCAGTAACTTCTATAGGACTTTCAGCAGTTACCATCATGATTTTTATTTGAATTCAAATTGTTCTGAACACAGCTCCAAACAGTTTAGTTCACCTAGCCACATTAAAAAAACAGATCCACTACAGCAGTTGACTTACTGACCCATACTCAGGGTATGAAAACATGTGGTGCCTATTTTGTAGTAGCCACAGCTTTGCCGCAGTGTCTAAACAGAGGATGTTTGGAAATCTATGAGGAGAAAATACTAAAATTCTCCTTAAAACACGTATCCACATATGATGTACCTTGTGGAACCCAAATCAGAAACATGCATTTACCTCTCATGCATTTACCTTATGCTGCAACAGACCTCCTCCCCCCTGCCTACACCTTGCATCCTACCCCAAAATTAAAGACCCATATATATTTAATTTTCTGGTATCATGAAAAGCCACTGGGAAAGAAAATAACGAAGCATAAAAATGGGTGGAAATCCAAGCCTCAAACTGCAGTACATCCCTCACTGTGTAGTGAGCATGTTGAAGTAATTTCAAAAAAGTGGGGGAAAGGTTTGCAACATTGTTAAGAATTTTCATGGTCTAAATCTTATTTTCTTTTCTTTCCTGTGAAACTTCAACAGGAGGAAGGAGCCTTTGAAAATTGCTAAGTACAGGCTGGAAAAATCAGCTGCACTGTGATGAATCAAGGTACCATAAATGTATCGCTGATCTATGTGGTTTGGAAATTCAATTAGAAGGAGATTACAAATCAATAATTCTTGCATCCCACAAAGAGAAATGTGTTTTCCTCTAAATATTCCCAGAGCACTCTTAATTTCCAGACATACCACAGCATTCAGCTCATGCAGCATGAGAATATGGCTTTATTCCTATTGTATGAACTGCACTACATTCATATTTCATGGACTCACACCAGTCACTGGGTGTCTTTGAATCCCTCTGAATTTATTATGTGGAAATGAAATACTGAGCATGTAAATACTTATCCAAAGCAGACAAATAATTTAGTATATTTTAATTTTACAGAATTATGAGACTTACAGAAAAATACCGTTATCAAGTATAATCTGTAGATGGAATGGTTCTAAATCAAGAATCTTGTTGTAAAATACAAAAAATTGACATAATAATTGTTAATTACTGGCATACTGTTACAGTCTTTATTCATGGCTGAGGTTGTTCTGAACTACACATTTTCATGAAGACCTGCTCATTTCTTCTTTGAACCTGGAAATTATTTTCCCTGGATATGCTGTGAAATTTTTTTCCACCTGTCTTCACCTTCACAAAAAATATTCATCAGAAAACATTTTTTGCTGCTCAATTGGTGATTTCATTTTATTATTCAATACTTTAATTAACTATCTTTAGAGGTTTCAAATAGGATCCATAACTCTGGAAATACACACACTGCTGATTTATCTTGCCAAATTGAATTCCAGGGAGAGTTCTGAAGCAGGAAAAAGTTAAATCAGGAAAAGTACCAGGAATTCAAACGAAATCAAGGAGAGAGAATAAGGTAAAACCTTTAGAAATATTTCTCACTCCCTTCACAACTGAGCAGTTCACTTTCAGAGAGAAACCACATAACTGCTGAGCAGAGACAGATAGGACTGTGGGAGGAAAATTGGAAAGCAGTGTTTCTTCAAAGTGCATCCCATGGCCAAAAATCAACTTATTTTCAATTTGAAAAAAATAGAATGTAGAAGTAGTGAGTGGGGCACTGAGCTCAGTGCTGGGCCAAGCATTCCCAGATCCATAGGCAAAGTATGCAACATATCTCCTGGAAACAAAACAAGACTTTTCTTTGTTTCAGTGGCTTTCCAGCTGGTGTTTTAAACCCATCTAGAACAAGTGATATCCACCATTCTCCCTGTTAACAAAAAGCTCTGTAAGCACTTCTGGCTGTATTGGACCTGAGAAAATGAACAGCATCCAAAAGAAATTGGTTTACCATGTTGTTAAACTTGGAGGGTATTTACATGTAGACAAACTGACTTCTTTATCAGGCATGTTATAATGAATTTGGATACCTCCTTTCAGAGGTAACTTCAAGTTATGAGCTACAGCCAGACATCGCTACTCAGTTTAATTCTTTCTTTCTGATATGACTAGTGCAGAAACCAAATTTACTATGAAAAATGTGAGCTGCATGTGTTGCTGGTGAGAGTCCAGAACAGAAGCCCAACTAAGCAGACCTTCTATCTCCTACCAATCAATCATCATGGCCAGGCTTCGCGAACAAAGAGTTGGGAAAGGTCTCTACCCACATTTGCTACAAACACATTGGTGGCTAAAAAGGCCAAAACGAGACAGGCATGTTTGGTTGCAAAAGGCACAGCAGAAAGACTCCTTAGGTGATATATTCTGCATGGTACGATTCTTTCTGCGTTATCTTTTCTCCTCAAGAGTGATCCTGCGTGCTTTCTCAAAAGCATCAGCAGCGTTATAGGTAGTGTGTCTCCAGACCTCCCAATTGGAGGCCAGAGTAGACCAGTTATGTTGATCAATACGGCCAAGGCTGAGATGTTGTTTCAGGGAGTTCTTGTATCTCCTCTTTGGGGCTCCTCTCTTGCAGCAGCCAGTGGCAAGTTCACCATAAAGCAAGATCTTAAGGAGGTGGTGGTCCTTCATCCTTGAGATGTGCCCTGCCCATCGCAGCTGTGTTCTCAGCAACATGGCCTCAATACTTGTGACTGCTGCTTGTTCTAGAACAGATGTATTGGTCACATAATCTGACCAGTGGATGTTTAGGATTGTACGGAGACAGCGTTGATGGAAGCGTTCTAGGAGACGCAGGTGGTGGCAGTAGATGATCCACGATTTGGATCCATATAAAAGAGTAGACAGCACAATGGCTCTGTAAACACTGATCTTGGTACTTTTCTTCATCTCCTGTCATCTTGATGGAAAATACACTTTCTTTTAGATCTTTTAGAGGAAGTATATATAAACAGTTACAGGTAGAAATGGGACATGAAATTAGATCTACACACAATAAAACCACCCAAAATCACCATGAGCTCTTCCTCCAAATTCTTTCAGAATGATAAAATCACATTCAAAACATATTGTCATTTTCTGTTTCTTTTTTTTTTCTAGCAGACATAGAGCTAAATCTTCAGTTTCTTGAGCAGTTCTGATCATCTCTGAATTCCATAGGGCTTAGGATAATCTTTAACAGCTAGAATGGATGAATGCTGCAAAGTCCAGAGCTTGCAATCGTCTCAGACAGTTGTTTGGGTTTTCAAACTAGCATGAATCTATGAAATTTCATTCCATTAATTAAAACCATTTTTCTCTCCCAAGAGCAATCCAGTTTAAAAACTGAGGTTTTTCTGTCAATAACTTTGTGTAAATAGTGTAGGTAATCTCTACATGCTTTTATTGGAAAGTGGAGAATCATCCACACATTTCATTTTACTGCCCCATCATCATTCTACTACACTTTTTAATTTGTATATTGTATTGTCAGTAAGGGGTTCCTTTTCTTTTTTTTTTTTTTTTTAAGGTAATCATTCCCACAAAAAATATAAGCTCAAAACATTTCGGTTCTAACTGAACCTTTAAACTCCATTATTATTCAGGTATGTTAGAAGTTAGGCAAACTGAATACACTCATTTCCAATTAAAAATGCCTGAGCATATTTAACTAAAAATTAAAAAAAAAAAAAAAAAACAACAACAAAAAACCAAAAACAAAAACAAAACAAAAACAAACTGAACAGAAACAAAACTCAGAAAAGCCAAACAACAACAAAAACTTACGAGTACTGATAGCTTATGTGTTATAACGATAACCTCCCCACTGTTAGAAAAGGCTTATTAAAATCATTTTCTCCTTCTTCCAGGTCATCTGCAGATTGGATGAATGGTCCCACTGCATCACAAAGAGCTACAATTGATTTCTCACCCAAACTCCCTAAGCCAACGGAAAACCTGAAGACAAAGATTCCGAAAGAGTCAATATTTAGCCAGCACACTATGGAAACACAGGGATCAAGAAACTGCAGTTCTCTGAAGAGGAGCCCAGAGTTTATCTCCTTGGCTGCATTTTCAGCCATGTCATCTATTTTCATCAGGGATGCACATAAAAGAGCTTTCAACAGATTATAGTTTAATTTTAAAAATCTAAGACGACATACAGCAAGAATTAGTTCTCTTTTTATGAAATGTAAAGGATTTGTAGAACAGTCTTTGCACGTGCAGGAGCTCTGAGCACCTTCTCTCTTTCTCCCTCCAGTCAGAAAAATACCACAGATATGGGCAAATTGCCAGCATCCACACTTTTCTCAAACTAACCAAAAGGCACCTTTCCTCTCTGAGGGGATATTTCTTTAGTGAAGAGCAATATTTTTGAAAATATAAAAAAAGTACTGGGGTTTAGAGTTATTTTTAGCCCTAGTAAATGGCATTTAAAACAGTAGTCTGTGTTTGTAAGGATGTACATTTATAAGACTCTATTCTGAAATGAAATCAATGGCACATTTCTCCACATGTCTATGAATCCATTCTGGATGACTTGTTCAACACAAACACAGAATTCATTTGGTCTTGCCTTTTTTATTAAAAGGGATCTTATATATTCAGAAGTTTGGACAAAGGATATTCCTGTGAAAGGAAATATATACCTGTATCTGAATTTTGCAATTACATTTCTTCCCAGACTCTGAAATGTCAGTGTTAAAAGGACATAGAAGAATAAGTCAACTTATTATTGGGTCCCACAAAATTGATTCATTAGTACGCATAAATTCTGCACAACCAGCTGAAAACTGTACAATTTTGGCTGTAAGGCACTAAATTATTAGGATCTTGGCATAACTCTCAAGTGTCTCATACAGAGTGACAGCATCATCAGAAGGATCAGATGAAAGTTTCTGAACGTCTCGTAGGCTGAATTCCTGAAAACTTACCTGCCAGTGGTCCTGTGTTACCACTATACCATATACGTGATCTACCATCATTTATTTTTCCTATCTATTCAAAATAATCCTAGATACCTTGACTGCATACAGTGGTCTGTGCAGAAGTTCGTAAACTTGCACTAAAAAATAACTTCACTTCTGTTCATGTTTTGTCCAAACTGTAAATCTTGGATGAGGAGATGACTACAACTCACATAAACTCTTTTTAAACCCTTATGTCACTTTCCATGAGGTTTAATCATATTCCTCTACTTCTGTGCTTCATGTCATCAGTGAAATGAAAATAACGACAGTAATAGAGAGAAGTGGTAACTTCCTCATGGTTGAGTGCAATCCTGAGAAAAATTTTTACAGAATCTTTAAATCCTTAGCATTACATGAAAGCACAATGTATCCACTAAAAAAATACACTGCACTAAGAAATCTTTAAAAATCACTCTGGTACATGCAACGATTAGCAGGTTTGTTTTGATTAATTAGAGTTATTATTCTACAAAAGCAATAACTCTGCACAACAAATGAAAACTTGCATCAGCATTTCTCAGTAGGTAGCCCAGCAAAACCTGCATAAATAAGTTTCTTAATTTATTTGAGCTAAGTAATAATGCATATTAAACTAAATTATAAGCTTAAACCATTCACACAAGGAAATTATTTTTTGCTGCAGACATCCTACAATCAGATTTAAAAACATTTTGCATGTTCAAGTCACAGATCTTGCAAAGATACTGGTGAAATTCTGAGGGTGGGTATTAAACCTTCTCTTCCAAGACCACTGTTTTACCTTTGTTTCAGTTTGGTCCCAGGAAAAAGAAAAAAAAGGGGGGGGGGGGGGGGGTGCGATGGTATATTTAGGAAAGACCTGTCACCAAAAAAACCCCAAAAAACCACCAAAACCAAAACCAAACCAAAACCAAACAAATAACTTTGATTCATGATGAAGTCTCAATGCTTTGTTTTGTGCCTGAATATTCCTACAGGGTTCATAATGAGGAGTATTCCTGACACAGAATTATGTAGGTTGGGGTGTCTGCAAAATTAGGAAGCAAAGAGCTCCATCATTGAGAGGTCCCTCTCATGTAGCACAACTTTATTCTCCCCTGGACAGCCGGGGCAAGAAAAAGGTAAAATTCCCAAGGAATGAAGACATGGTCAGAGTAACAGCAGAAAAGTGGATTCAATATCAAGTAGCACCTTCAGATTCTTTTCTAGCTTAAGAAAATAATAAAGTGACTCTAATAAGATGAGTCTATCCCTTTTCAGGACTATATCACATCACAGGAAAGAAAATCAGAAACATTTTTCTGCCCAACATGAACACAAAATGAATGTAAAGGCTTCCATTCCTCTTAAATGTATTCGATGCAGGAGATGAGAAAATACATTTAATTGGGTTTTTTTGGGGGGAGTGAAGCAAAGCTTGGTGAGACAAGGTTCAGAGAAAAGCAGGAAGGGGGTCACAAGATAAAAATTTGTCTTAATGTTACACACCTGCTGTCAAAAAGATATCTTAGAAAGGTATGTAACTCTCACTCATAGCTACAACTGATTAATTTTACTACAATAGAAACCAATGAAATAATATCTATCCCAAATATGAAGCAATGCTTCTGAAACAGCTTTAACATCAGCTGGAAAACTCCCTGAAACTTAATATATGATGTTCGAAATATTTTTGAATTAAGTGTTGGCAGATACTGCATAAAAAAAGAGTTTCAAATCTGTAAAGCAAAATAATATATTTTTCTCCTGGTGACTTCTGTGGCTTGAGAATAAAATCACTATAAAACCAAGTTTTCAGCATTGGGGTGGAAGGGAATGGACCATCAACCTCAGCTCCAAGAATGAGAATAAAAAATGTCTGTACAAGGCAGGTACAACACAGAAAGTAACAAAAAAATTTAAGTAGAATCACAGTTTTAAAGAACATGTGTGACACGTTACAAATGGCACTATTTTTGTTGTGTTTATACCCAGTGTACTTACATGTAGGGTGTGTGTAAATAAACATGCATATGTTTATTTCTGTATCTGCATATTCAAAAACACCAATGCAAATATGAGGGGCAGAGGAAAGGAAATGAGGGTCAGCTCACTAAGAGGTAGAAACAGCATCAGAAAAATGGCCAAAAACTTGCCTTTATGGCACCATATTGGAAATATTTCTTTGGAAAATCTGCTCTCCCACTTTCCACCACTCTTTTTGCAGTACTTTGTCAGAGGATATACGAGGAACCTGAGATGACTGAGAATTTCAAAAAGGGAGTGAAGGTGAACATAACTTTTGCTCTCAAAAAAAATCAAACAAAACAAACAAACAAAGCCCCACCAAAAAACAAACAAACAAACAAACAAAAACCACCTGGATTTAAGGACTGTTGATTCAAAAGAATTCAGAGCAGAAAGAAATGTGTAATTTATTGACAAACCACAAGTAGAAAACATTGATGAAACTGCCAGAAATGTATACTAAAATGTTAAAGGTTAAAGGTTAAATTCTATTGCCTTTTCCTTCATTTTAGCACCTGTGTTTTAATGAGATTCTTGCAAAATATTAAGTATTTCACAAAATCTGTACTATACAATTTTATTAATGGAGTCATATTGGTCTCCAGTGGTTTTTTACTACTCTTAGTTACTATGTCATGCCTATTATTTTCAGGATACCCATTACATTAGAGGTCTTTGGAACATGCCGAAATAATAAAACATCTGACCTCACTGGGTGAATACTTGAGAACACCTTGAAGTCTGCACACAAGTTACTATACAAATCTCAATATGAAGATGTTGAAGAGTAACAGATTACACAAGAAGCATTGGGTAAGAAGCAGCCTGGAAGGGATGTGAAATACACCTGACACTTCTTAAATAGGAGAAGGGAGTGTAAAATCATTTTCCTCTTTAATTCATTTTATTCCCTAGGAAGTCATTACTTTAAGGAGTTTAATTACACTTGTGAGCAGCTATCAGAATTGACTAGCTCTAGCTAACAGTCATTCATGCTGAATGAACATTACAGGTGGGTCTCTTATGGCAAGTTCCATCTTTTGCTCTACTGTACAATAGAAAATGTCCAATAAAAACATCACATCCATAGGAAATGAAGTGATAAACCCCAGTTTTCAGCTTGTACATCAAACATTCATCATTCTTGTGGCAAGCACATGAACAAAAGTGGCTGTCGGTACCTGTTGTTATCACAGACCTTAAAATATCTGGTAATGTTTAATGACTGAGTAATTTCATGAGCTTTTCTGCAACAGGCCACATTCAGGAGAAGCAGAGACTACAGAAGCAGAGACCTGATTTCTTTTCCCATTGGTCTTCCCCTCCTGGAAAGTGAAATAACCATCAGCTTAGAAACTCTTACAGAACCCTTAGTCTTTGTGCCACCTCCATGGCTTGCACAGCTCCTGGTGGCAACTTTGGTGGGTGGAAGGGCAGGGACCCCTCTCAGCTGCCAACTGCCAACCCAACCCCTCTGTGCTGCCCAAACCACCAACCCTATGTGCCTGTCATCCTTCGCTGCCAGACAGAAACACTGAGATAAGCTTTCCCTGCAAAGAGCTGAGTTTCCTGTGTTATCCAACGAAGCTGGACTTAAGCCCTGGCACTAAAATTCAGATTAACTCTCTCACATTATTATATTTATTTACTGTTTCCTGAGTTATTAATATAATAACCCTTCCCCGTTCAAAGCCACCACACACACACCGAAAAAGCACAACTAAGCCCTCTCAAAATGGCCCATTTCCTGTTGCTGTAACTGCACCTTCTCCCTGTGATTTCTGCAGTTTGCATAAGATGATTAATTACATGTGTACGTATTAGGGAAGGTACACACACATTGCTTTTCCTCTTTGCTAATTCTTCACTGGTACCTGAGACATAAACTACCATAAAGTAAACACATTAATGTTAAAAAACAGAATCTCCAGGGTCCAGAGCACACTCACATTGACCAACTCCAAAGATTTTTCGTGTTTGGCTCTCTCCGAGCTGTCAGACTTGGACAGTTGTGACACTGACTCTGTTTTCACTCCTACACCAACTCTCATTCCAAAAATTTTGAAACTTGTTGGAAATGTAATGATTTAACTCTTGCCAATTCCTGTGAAGTCGTTATCCCTCATGCAGCTGGGCAGAGGAAAGGATCACCTCCCTCCCTTCCAAGTCATTCCAGTTTTAACGGGTTCACGTAGGCAAGAAATGTGATCCTGCAGCTGGGCTGGATCACTGAGGTTGTACTAGTTCCAGCATAATCCACATGAGCTGCACACAGACAGCATTTACATGTACATTGCAACTGCAAATTATGTTTCAGTCTGATTTATCTTAGGTGATAAAGTCTAGCATGCAGAGGAATATCCAGCAATGAGCAGCAACGAACATTAAGGCCATTTTTCAGTTATAAATCCAGAAAAGAATGTTTTTTCCCCAACTCCTCCTCCATTTTTTTGCAGGGTTTTGTACATCCTAGAGGTAAATCTTGAGCAAGCAGGAACAATGCACTAAAACCATTTTCTCTTCCCAAGTAGTAGGCAAGTTAGTGAAGGTGAGTCCGATGTCTGTAGGAGAAAGAAAAATCATACCCACACTAACTTGCTTGCACTGCTGAGATGTAAAGCTTATTCACTGAGCAAGCAAACTGCATATCAGTTAGTAAAGAACAGATTTTTATTTGTTTGATTTGTTTTAAACCTGCTGATTTTTCATTCCAGGTGTTCTCATTATTATTTCATTTATTTGCTGTAAAAAAATAAGAAGATAGTTGGGAATAGCTGAAGGAAAATATTTAATATCCCATTCCTCTATTTCTATTAGCAATAAGCCTTTCCAAATAAATCAAAAGAAGATATGCATGTTATCTGTCTCCTTCATGTACATAAGGAAAAGGTAGACTACTGGTGGCTTTGCTCAAAAAAATATCATGAGCTTCTTGTCCACCTGTAGATAAACTGTGTGCATGTGTTGTACATTTATTTACATGTATGTACACATGTAACTTTATAAAATAATTGAGAAGTCATTTCCCATTCATGTACAGCAGGAATTTTACAATTACCCCTGTAAAGAAAGCTGTCCAGAAGTATTGTTGCAGGGCCAATAGCTCCAATATCTTAGATTTAGATGACAGAACATATCTGTCCTTTCAAATTGCATCTATTTGCAGCGAAGAGTGCCAAATGATAATATGCGAATCCTGATTCTGCTCTTATGTGGCCGATTTTATACCACACAAATTCAGATAGTATCAGTGTAACTTTCACCTTAGCAAAACTGAGGATTAGAAAACAGAAAACATGCTGATTTCACAGGACTGAAAAGCAAAGCACAGCCCAAATGGTTGTAACCACCATTTTTAGACTGGTTACATGAGATTCACCTGCAAGCCAACATGCCAGTGTAGATTGTCAGAAGTTCTTATTAGAATGATAGAGCAGTCTTTGAACATTAATGCCACACTAATATACTAGTAGGTAGGAAACATACCTTTCTAAGATCAACAAATGGTTTCGGTTGGAAAAGACCATTCCAGCCCTCTGCCATGGGCAGGGACACCTTCCACTATGCCAGGGTGCTCCAAGATCTATCCAACCTCGCCTTGGACTCTTCCAGGGATGAGGCAGCCACATCTTCTCTAGGCAAGCTGCGCCAGGGCCTTACCACCCTCACAGAGAAGGATGCCTCATCCCTTCCCTCTAGCACACCAAAAAATTACAATTGCCTGTAAAAATGAACTGAACTCACAATCATGGAAATTGCAATTCACACATTCCAATTACCTATTAAAAAGCAATTCCCTTTTGCCACCTATAATATGAATTTTTGATGGGATTCTTTATCCTGTATGTACAGCTTAAGTTCATCTGTGCTCAAAGGTGCATTGTTACCAAAATTTACGTACCTTCAAAAGCCATTAGATCTTGCTCTGAGACATGCTTCATTTTTATAGGTGTTAAAGTGCTTTTTAAAGCGGGAACTGCAGATGCTTCACACATTTAATAAACTGATCTCTCCCAAGTTTTAATTTATGCTTTATTAAGTGGTGCTTCTGGCTCATGTAGTGCTCAGCCTCCACGCCTCTGCAGATTTGACTGGCTCCAGGTCAGCAGATCCTTCTCACTCCCTGTAGCACACTCCTGCTTTTCATCCACACATCAAACACATCATTGCAGAATTAGGATTGCAGGATGTCAAGGGGTTTGCACAGCAAAGCACAGGCATATCATTCCTGTTGCTGATGCACAGACTATGCAAATGTATTTTTGAATATGTTTTAAATATTATAATCTCTTTTTATATTTATTTATGTAATATATTTATATTTTATGCATTGTTTATTATATATTTATATAAAATATTGTTATATGTTATAATTATTATGCTATATATTTTTATATAAATATTATATCATGTTTTAAATTCTGAAACAGGTAAGTCTGCCCGAGGAGAATAAAACACTTACTATTCTACTTCTGTACCCTCAGAAAGAGATAAAAAATGCAAGCTGAAGATGAATAAACTGGTGGCAAACTTTATAAACAGTAATTGTATAATTTTTTTTACTCTTATTTAAAACAGATACCTTATGTGTTTTAAAATAGTTATAATTTTTCACTTACTTTCACTCAGTATTGATTAGATAATAATGATCAGGGATATCTTTGCAATGAAAAAATCATTTTAATATACTCAATACAAAACTAGGGTAGTATATTACAGTGAGATTGATTTTTAATAATAATTATTATTAACAATTTTTTAAAAAAATTAATCACCTGCAACAAAGTGCAAAGCAAAAAGCATTTTCAGGTAAGTGCAGGGCTGATGAGGCTGCAGGCATCTGGCAGATAGTCCTTGACTTTTACACCTTTCATACTGCATATGCTGATTCTCTCCATAAAACTGAAAAAAGTAACTTCTTACAGGTGACTTGGACTGCAGGAGTCTTGTCCAGCCCAAAAAAAGGAATAAACTTGAATTATTTAATTTTATTAAAAAAACCAAACCAAAACAAACCAAACCAAACCAAACCAAATAAAAAATAAATAAAACCATTAAAAAAATAAAAATAAAAATAAAATTAAAAAACTCGAAAAGTTCCAGGTCATGTCCAGGTAAAGACTGACTTTCCTAGCCTTGTCTTCTACACAGTCCAACCAGCTCAGGCTTAACTAAGAGAAAACAGTCAGCAATTTACATTTCATATCTTCCACCAAGATCTTGACTTCATTATTCCTTGCTTAGCCCAGCATAAATCAGGTGGAAAGGTCTTGGAACAGAATTATTTAATAGTTTTAAATCAGTAGAAAAGAGGAATAAGGGATGTTTATTAAATAATAAATATGCATTCTCAGATTTTATTAAGACTATTATAGTGGCAGACAGGAAGAAAAACTCTTTACCAACATTAATATAACTTGTTATCTAGACAGAAAACATTACCAGTTTCCCCTTTTTGTCGGTTTGGACGTTTTGGGGGAGTTTTGGTTGTGGTGGGAGTTTTTTTGTTTGGAGGTATTTTTTGGGTTGGGTTGGGTTGGGTTTGGGGCTTTTTTTTGTTTCGAGTATATTTTCAGAACAACTACTATAGTACATCATTCTTATAGCCATATTACCTTCTAGCCTCAGATAATGTTATTTTTTCTCCCCTTCAAAATAGAAATCAAAATTATTCCCTGGAGTTTGCAGTAAAATGGGATGTTCTGCAGTTTCTCACTGAACCTTAAACCATCTCCAACCTGCACAGCCATGTAGCAGGTGTGTCATGCCCTTCATGCTGTCACACATACTGACCTTTCAAACATGAAAATGAGGAAAACTTATTTGCAAATCTCCAGAATATAACAAAAAAGTAATCCTAATAATGCTTAACAACCAGGTATTGAATCCAGCCCACCTCAGGGGAAAGGATACAGAACATAATACAGCTACTGACTGCAGATTCCTCCTCAAAAATGATGACATTGAGTCCCACAAGGGGCTCATTTATCCAGACTTTCACCATCCTCAAATTTTCTGGAGCGATTTTCAGCTGTCATCATTTTCTGGCCCATGATGCACTGATAGCCTCTCCACCTCCGTAAGGTCTGTCTCTTCTCATATCACTCTCAATTTCTTTTTCCCGCATTGGAAGGGCAGTTGTAGAGGGCGTGACCCAGGGATGCAGGGGGATGCATTCTGGGTTTTGAAGTCCCCGGACAGCATACTGACACACATGAGCAGTGTGTGCTCTGCTGTCATTGGCCAGGCGGGTCACCCCAAAGGGTATATAGAGGGGGCATTTTCCTTTAAATAAAGAGATTTGGCTGGTTGCCAACTGAGCTGCTGGGTCATGTTTTGTTATAGTACATTAATAAGTCACAGCCAGTGAAAACTTTAAAGTATTCTGGCCAGGATTATCTGCTTTAAAGATAAATATCTCAGCCCAAGCAGTTTACTAAACTGTAATTTATACTTTGATATATGCTTTTATAGTGGAAACTGAACGTTGGGATATCCTATCTCACCATCCTATTCCAGAGACTGACCTGCAAACTCATTAGAAAAATAGATTAAATGTCAGTAAACATGACTGTATTAAACAAAAAGACTCTTCTTTTTCACAGTTCTTTTTCACCTTGGCTTAAAACCCATATTATTTAGTATTTTTCTGCATTTCTATCACTCCCTTGCCGAAGAATCTTAAAGTGTTGTGCAGACTTGATTTAATTAATCTTCACAAGCTTGTCTGAAGCATAAATACTATCTTTTGAAGAAAATGACAGATTTATTAAAGTAGCAGATACCATTTAATTCAAAATCTTCTTTTCCCATCCATAAAAACAGTGGCAAAGAAAAATGTCACCTTAACACTGGAGAGTGAACATGTGCAGGAAAAGGATTATCCTTGTTTACTGATGTGTTGTTGAATTCTCCACTTGCAGCTGAAAATTTTTCTAAACACACTGTCAAAACTACATGGAGTTCCTCCTAACAAGGTGCAGATGGACACTGTGATGTGGGAGGGAAAGTGTAGGAAATGACATTCATTACTGAGAAGGTCACATTCGAGTAATTTGGTCTCACTAAAATGAAGTCAAATGAAAATATAAGTTGTCTTGTAATTAGGATTTGGTTTTCTCATTGTCTCTTCTTTAATTTCTGAATACATTTACTCCACTAGGTTGGAATTACTCTACCCACCACAGTAACTTTCATTCAAAATCTGGCAAGCTCTGTCATTTTCTGCATGAAAGTTTTCATCACCAACCATTATTGTGGTGGTTTAAATCAGTCTCAAATATAACGCTGGGCAATAAAGATGCCCAGAAAGTGGAATAAAGTCTCTTTGCACCTCTGAAAAATGTAGCAACTAATTTGAAATTGTCATACTAAGTTCTTGAAGCTTTTCAAAACCTTTCCATGTTTCTTTGAGTTGAAGTTATTTTTCTTCCACAACAAATTCTACCTTTTCTTTCCTTTCATTAAAGGAGAAAAAAACATCATCCACCTGTAACTTCAGCATTGCTGAAGCTTGGTTTGAAAGACAGCGAACCTCACCCCACTGTCATTGCACTTAGTTGGCATCAGGCTGGCTAAGTTAAAACCCAAAGAAAGTCAATATTTTACTTTTCTTTCTTTTTGCCATCTATCTCAAGTCAAAGCCTCTGGTCCCCACATATACCTGACCAGAAGATTTTTCCATTACTGGAAGAATAAATCTCTTTCAGTGTCACATTTACTTCTTGGTTGATATTATCCTGAAGTCTGCGTATTAAATAACTCAAAGAAAATATTGATGTTCATATCAAATAACTTAATGACTGTTTAACAAATTCAAAGTATTATTTATTATTGTAACTCACTGCATCTCCCCAGATTTTAACAAACTTACAGCATTTTTCAAATTAAGCACTGAAGGGACAAGTAGCCTGTTTATTTTGGACTGCAAGGTACCAGATAGTTCTGAGAATTTAAAGGGCTTATGTTCTGAAACACAGGGGACAAATATTAGTCAAAGCTTTATATTTTGGACACTGCTATCTGACCAGTAACAATCTCTGCAAAATCTATAAGAAAGATCACAGCAAGGTATTATTGAATGTTATAATAAACAAAAGTGGTTTCATATTTATCATAGAATCACAGAATGGTTTGGGTTGGAAGGAACCCTAAAGCTCAACCAGTTCCAGCCAACAGCTCCATGTCCTTCCTGTCCTGGGGACCTCAGAGATGGACATGTCAAAGCAACATATTGTGAAATTGATCAGTACAATATATCTCAGCAATTAAAAGTGTACAAAGGGGATGGGCAATAAAAATCACCCTAACTTACCTAGATGGGACAGTTTCTGTTTAATAATAAATATTAAGCTTCAGGTACTAGGCAGAAAGAGCCTATTTATTGCATGCGGTGAAGAGGAAGTTTCATTTCTGCACAAGTTATTATAGAATTATTTGCCAGTTTGAGGCGTTGGGGAACAGTGAGGTGGGAGCAGGAGACTTTACCCTTTTTGTAGGGATAGGGAGCTGTTAACCTTCCTTTGAGCATGGGTTGTCCATCTTTTTCTAAGCTCCCTTTTTTGAGAAAGTACTTTAAAAGACGTATGCCCAACTTCACCTGTGCCTTCAAGTGTTTGAGTTTTGAGGCCAAAGACAGAAAACTGAGTCACAAGAGCATTTGAATGTGAGTCTGGATAGCAAACCCCGCACTTTTCACTAACCTCCACTTCCAAATGCCGTAATTTAGTCTTCAGTAAACACACCCGATACCAAAGAGAGAAGCACTAGCAGAAGAATGAAAAAGCTTTAGATTTCACATACAGTATTTGTCACACTACAAAGTGAACCATAAATGCAATGCAGATTTAGCATATCCACAGTGTTGTCCATGATTTGGTTACCAGGTAATGGAGGGTCTATAAAAAGAGCTCCTAAACACCCCAGTGCAGGGGCAGAAAGTTCATTGTGATAACCAAAGGGAAAAGTTATTCCACAACAAAGAATAAATTCATTTTTTCTTGTGCCCCATGCATTTTCTGAAGATATTTTTGCACTCTAATTGTTCATTAATAGAGGGATTGCAAAACATAAAGGACTCACTATGAAAATATATGCAATTATACTCTTTGAAAGAATCAAAACTTATAGCACGGGAAAAAAATCAAGTGGAAGTAACTTGAAAAGTCTTGTACAATAGTCCCAGGGAAGGAAGAGACTGTTCTCAGTCAGCTGTATGGGCTCTTATCTCTTTAAAAACAAGGTGTTATATGTAGTAGTAGAAGAGAAATAAAACATGAACAATTCAGTTTGAAACTTTTAGAGGAAAAGAGGATTGTGAGGACAGGATTTGACCATGTCCCATCAAATTCGCAGGCTGTTTTCAGTGTTACTGAAAAAAGACAGTGTCGCATGTGTCAGGTTAATTGCTTTTAGATACACAAGTCTGTCTCAAGTAGCCTTTGTAATGCTATTTGATTTGAAGTACTCCTGAAGATTAATGGATTTATTAAGAATGATCTCTCCTTGATCTACAGTTCAGAACACAGAGCATCAATCTAAATATATTTTCTTTTCTTTCCAGTTCTGCTCAGTTTGCATGCTGGCCCACTGTCCTTGACCCTCTCCAGCTCCTGATTGTTCCTCAATTGTTAAATCATGTGATTTTAACAATAAATATTCCAGCTTTCTTAGTATTTCTCTTCACCTTTTGTCTTTTTAATAGATCACTATTCTTCCCAAAATGATGAAAACTGAACCAGGTCAACTAATTTTCACTTGTCTTTCTGTTCCTGGAGTGTTCTCTACTCTCAGTTTTTCCCCACATCATCTGCACCCATAAATTTACCATTTTGACATCTCCAGAATGCTCTCAGAAGCTTCCACAGCCTTCCCACAGCTGTCCAGGAGCTCAGATCTGCTCACAGTGCCTCCAACACATTCTGTCTAAATTTTCAGCAGCAAACTTAATAAAACCAGTATTATGGACCAGGAGGTTTCTTTTGTCCCCTGCACAATTATTTCATTTTTTTTCAACCCTCTTCAAAGAATGACAAGCCACTATTTTTGATGAATATTGCCCAGCAGTGAGCAGCTAATTGGGGCTAAGTCCTCTACTTAACTTGTGAATGCCTCTGGCCCACTTCCAGACTTGGAGCAATTACTACAGATTTACAACATTTCTAAAGTGAGAGGTACAGTTGGTCTAGTAAATCCAGCAAGACATAAAACACTGAAAAATTACAAAATTGCCTCCATTTCAGTAAATTATGCTAACTTCAGGACTCCTAGCTGTGCTGAAAGAAGTGTGGAGCTCTATATACAACATCCACCAGTTTAGGGGGTTGTGCATGATCTCCTTTTGATATCGGAGACTTAGCAATGGAAACACAAGAAAATGTTGTGGTACTCCACACAAAAGACAAAGTAAGGTTTTGTGCCCTCCAGCTATGGTCTAGATCACATCAAATTTCCTCGACAACGTCGTATCAAATGTGTTTTCTTTGTAAGCCCTTTCTACTTAGGAATGAAATTCTACCACCAGGCTTTCCCCTCGACTTCAGTAGGCTTCAATAGGAACAGTGTGTTCCCATCCAAAGCAAAATTTGACCCTTAAAATTCATACTGATTCTTTCCACATTTTGGAGAAAGCATTGATACTGTCAATAAAAGGGAAAAAAAAAATAAAAAAAGTAAAATATAAGTATGGTTGCCAAGTTTTGCCAGAAAATTTAACAGATTATAGTATGCAACAGCTTGTACAGGGTATGTGTTAGAACTGTGAACAGGAATCACTACAAAATGAAAAGCAGGAAGAGTTTTTTGAGGAGGTGGGGGAAGCTAGACTAACCAACCTAACAAAAATATTTAGCAAAATGTGTCTTGCAGTGAGCTCCACGCCCCCACAGCAGGAATGCTGCTGGCAGTCAATACAGGTTTCCTCATGTAGCCTTTGCTACACCAGTGCTACACACAGAGGTTGTTTTGTTGACTCATTCATCCTGGGAGCCCAGGTGGGAAATCTGATGGAAATTAATCATAGAGATGCAGGATGATTTGGGTTGGAAGGGAAAGGGAGGTTGGAATGGGATGATCCTGAAGGCCCCTTTCCAACCCAAACCGCTCTGTGGTTCTATGACATGGTTGTTGTACTCCTCAAAGTGCTACTTTTAGTGTCTTCTGCTTAGGAAACCTCAGCAACTCTAAAAAACCTCAGCAACTCTAAAAAAGGGAAAACGGTTTCCAGCAGAAGGCAAAACAGGGAGGGGATAGAAAGTAAGTATGGGTCTTGATGCCTGCTCAGCTGGTGCTAAAGAAAAAACTCAGGAGCAGTTAATTAAGGGTGAGATAAGGAAAGGATTTCCAAGCCAATAGATGTTACAAGACGCGCACACCCGCTGTACTTGAGATGTTACATTTTATAATATTATTTGTCCAATCCCAAGTGTGTCCACCCTGTAGCCTTTGCTCTGGTCTGCCCCGGGTCCACCCCCTTAGAATTGAGTCTGGGGTGTATTTCGGGACCACCTCTTCATCATCTTCACCATCTTCAGCACAAAGGGTACACAGTCACCTAATTCTTGACTCTGTTCTGTTTTTCAGGCTTAGATATGGGTGTTCTCTAAACAATATAGGCCTTACCTTGACAAGAGACTAAACATTTCTACTGGATTTGGGGGTAGGATTGATATAGGGTGCATGGAATGGGGTAAGAGGGTTGACGAATGTGTAAACTACTTGTGCTACAGGGTAAGGGAATGAGGGCTGCTGCTTTTAAAATCTACTTCTACTACTTATAAAGCTTACAAAAATTAGAAAAATAGAAAATTAATAGGGGCTTAAGGCATCAGTCTGGAAGAAAGAGAACAAAAAGAAAAAAGACAGGCTTCAACTCCTCAGGATGATGAAGTCTCAGCAGTATCAGACTAAAACATAGAATCCCAAGATTTTATAGAACTAACAGCATCAGTGGCAAAATTTACCCCTTTCCCAACAAACTTTCCCTCTGGTTACTGCTGCAACAATTCTGTCCCTAATGAGGACACAAATGCACCATGCAACTTGTTATCAGAGTCTTGGCCAACATTATCTGCTGGTAAAGGTATGACTGTCTTCTTTTTCCTGATAGTTAAAAACACACAGTGGTTGGTTCAATTGTGTCTCATCTCACGCTGGTTTTGTGCCAAATACAATTTTAAAATAATCCTTCAGTACTATCAGTTCATAATTTCATTGATATTTCTTACTTTTTCATCAGAAATTTTACAAACAACTTGTGCGCAGTAGTTCTAGTTAACGTTTTGTTACCCTTGACAGCACTTCTAAAACTTCTCTTCCAAACTTCCCAGCATTTTCCTTTCCTTAAGCTCAGAGAAGTCCAAGTGATGTTCTGCAAAGAAGAGGGACCATTTGCAAGAGCAGTAAAAACAAGAGTCGACAACCAACTGCCAGCAACAGAAGGAACCAATTCATATTCATAATTTGCCAAGCCAAAAGGAGAGGGGGGAGGAGGGGGAAGTGCAGTTAGATTTGTAATGCCCTGGCAAATAACTATTTGATTGTTATTTACAGGATGAGGAAGAGGGGGCTGAAGCTTTTTTACAGATACTCTGAAGTTTGTTGCTCTTCTCTCCCTTGAATCTCACTTACTTTTACATGTTGTCATTGTAGAAACTCACACACCACCAATCTCATAGCAAGCACGTAGTTCTTTCAGGCAGCAACGGCTACAGCATTTTGTTGATACTCCCTAATAGCAGGGAATTTGTACGTTAAAAAAAAAATTCAACTTGGTTTCAAAGCCTGCTGTACTAAACATATCAGTTTATATGCTCAGTAGATTAAATAATGTGCCAGATACAGGGTATTGCTCCATGCAGACATCAAACCTCAGGCTACATTTTAATCAGAACCAAATCCTGCAAAACCAACTGCATGGGAGAAGAGAAAAAAATTAACAACTTTCAAGCTAAAATTGCTCGTTCTTCCCATTGATGCCTTGTGCTTTAGGCTTATAAACTAACAATGATGTCAGTGCAGTCACTAAATTACCAAGTGAGAGAGAACTTCAAAACTCAGCAAGAGGCCTTTAGGAAAGGGATATAATTGCCAAATTAAAACTTCCACTTCTGTTCTCTCAGCCACAAAGAAAGCAGGATGCTTCAGCTCACTGGTCAAAATACATCCAAAAGAGAAGTGCTCAAAAAGAAAAATCAAAATACAGTAACAATAGATTCTGATATCTATATCTATTTCCATTCCACTAAAAGAAAGCACTTAGGATCTTATTTCCCTGTGAAAGAGCTGGAACAATAATTTTAATTAGTCTATCCTTCAACCACAACAGAATAACATTTTTCAAGCATTTAAAATAAAACCACAACACATCTAAAATTACAGCTCATCCAGCAAGAAATAATCTGAGACTACTGAACTGCAGTAAGAGAAGTCCAGAGCGAGTGCTAGAATTAATATGGGAGAGGCAACACTGCTCCTGACACATGAGACTGTACAGTACAGAGATGACAGAGTCTGCTCTTTTGGGGAAAAATTGTCAATTTTGTTCACCTCTGATCCCATTTCATGTCTTTTCTATTTCATTTTTTTCTCCTGAGTAATTTAAGTTGTAGCAACAACTGGCTCTAAGGAGTAGCAATTCATGTCAGAAAGATAACTCTGCAAAAAAAAAAGAAAAAGAAAAACCCAACTCCACTGATAAAAGGCCAGGCCAAATACATGAAAATTTTGGCAGATGTGTGAAGAAGAGGTCAAATTCATCTTAACGTAACAATAGTCTAGTTTGCAAACATAACCACAGAAAAGAATATGAATCATTAATTTAAGCATAATGAGTAAAATGTGTTTTAATGGATTACAATTGATTCTATGGCATTTGAGATATTGGTGGGAGGACTGTAGCTGTTTACTTCAGGTGTCCACCGAGGCTGCGCAGATCTCCCCCTACAAAGGGGAAATGAAAAAGAAATGTAAAAACCCAGGGCTTACCAAGAAAGGTAGTTTTATATTTACTCAGAAATGGAAAACACTGTAAGCAACATGCATACAGAGAAGAACTATAAATAAAGATACTTCCCACGACCAACGATCTTCTCCCCCCGAAGGAACTGCCCGAACTACTCTGCTCAGTACCCAGAAGCCTGGAAGAGAAGAGAGAGCTCTCTTCCTTCCCATCTGTTTATATATCTGAGCCGGCGTAACATGGTATGGAATATCTTATTGGCAGAATACACAGCAAGTGACCTATCCTATATCCGTTTTTCTTCTCAGGGAGGATAACAAACCCATTACAGGGGAGTGGGGGGAGCAAGTCCAGCACTCTTGGTTTCATGATAATATACATCCCTTTCACTAAAGACAAACACAACCATGTTTAAGGTTTTTGAAGATTTGTTTATTCATGAACATGAGCACTGGTATGAAAACCCAAGTGAGTATCCCCAAACTGTCACACCATGTCTTGGAAAAGCACCAGCCTGGACCCAGAATAAAACTTCACAGCAGCTCCTCTTCCCCAGGAGGAGCCAATATTCCATATTCCAACACAGTCCCCTCCGGAGCCCAGGCACTGAGATACTCCACAGGAAAACAAAACCTTAGCTGTGAACACAAGGTAATTGCAAACACAGACAGGTATTTTTTTCATTCACAGAGATGCCTGGATCCTGTGGTTATGTCAGAAACAGTGATTCTTACAGGAATTAATTTCAGTACATTGTAATACTGCTTAAAAACAGGTTAAAAAATAACAATAATAAAAAACTAAACCACAAGTGTAGATCAGCATTTTATCTAATCAGCTGCTAATGGTTTTGCTGCTCAGACAGGGTTAATCAGACACACAGATAATTATTTTCTGGCACTTTTGAAAAGCTTCTTCTTTGTGATGATTCCAACAATACAAAAGGTTTCAATTTTGCCGAGTTTATATTGGCCTAAAGAGTACTAGATTTTATTTTATCACACCCTGTGGGACATATTCATTCAAAGTCTTTTTTAAGGCAGCTTAGAGCAAATCTAGCAGTCCACTCTACCTCTCATCTATAAACACTAGAACAAAGATTCATCATCATGGCTGGGCTTCGCGAACGAAGATTTGGGAAGGCTCTATCCACATTTGTTACAGGGAACAAAGATTAATACAGAATCAAACAATGAAGTGGAAAGAAAAACTTAGAATAAGTATGTTCTGTAATAACAGCATGAGTATTTATTTTTTACATGCTTTACAGGGAGTTTTTGATCAGGATTAGACAGCTAGGAGCATGGTTAATTCTAAGGAATATTGGGCTAAAACAATCAGTCTGCCTCAGGAAAACACAACCCGAGCAGAGTTCCTGACATCCAGCGCCAAAATCCTGAAGGACAACATATGAAGAGTGTGGCAGGTAGGAAGCTTCTCTCATTGGGAAGATCCGGTAAGTCTTTACAAGGGTCCCCATGCCCAGTCCCAGGCACTTTCTCAGACAAATTCTGCAGTGAGTCCCAGGATCCTGTGGTTAAACTGCTCCTAGTGGCTTAACACCAGCTTTGTGTTACCTGGAAAAGGCAAGGAAGTGTTGATGGCAGCAGAGCAATCAAAGCAAGAGGTCGATTGTGGCACGAAATCTGCAGTATTTGAGAAAACTGTGGTTTAAACATGTTTCAAAATGGCTTTTTGTAGTCTCTTTGCTAACTCATGCTTTCTTCTTCCCAACACCCCCCACGACAAGTGTTATCCCATGCAAGAATGTCCTGAGAAGATGTCCTAAGGTGTTCTCATTGGCCTCTTTTAACCCCTTCCTGTTGGTTGTTAACCCCTTCCTGCAACCTGTAATTGGTTACTCTGTGAACCCTCCTAAGCCTATAAATGTAACTCCCCTAACAACAAACTCTCTCTTGCCTCCTCTCCACACCGGTGTGCTGTCTCTGTGCCAGCCATGGAACCACGTGGGTGGTGGAAGGAGAGGAGGGCACCTCTCCCCTCCAGGCTCAGGACCTGAAGAAACCCCTGATGCTGGAGTTCCCTTTCCCTATCCTTCAAGACGTCAGAATGGTTCCTCAGATGGAAATGGAACTAGAACTGGGTCACCCCACACCACAGGGGGAAAGAGACCCAGAGTCGATCCTACATTAGAATACAGCTCAAAAATCATCAATTTTATAATCATCTCGTGGTGGATTTATGTCTTGAAAGTAAAATATAAAAACCCTGATATTCAAGATCTAAATTCCACTCAAGAAGACAAGGTTATATGTGTATTTTGCAATAAGCTTATTAACTCCTACAAATACATTTTTAAATTACTGGTTTTTTACATATGCCTCTATTTAGAGATTAACCCCATAAAATTAATCAACTATAACGTTGGGAAGAAACTGAACAATCATCGCAATTCCACATTTTCCACACACAGATATAAAGCCAACTGTATAAGAGCCCTATAGGGAGATATTGGATATATTTTTGCCCTATAAGCAAATCCAAAATATAACTTTTCAGAAATCTGTTTAAAGCATTTTCTTCTGCATACAGTGGAGTTGCTTGAGATTTTAGTGAACAGCTTTTTTGGGCAGTTACCCAAATGTATTAATTAGATTAAGATATTTATGGAGTAAATGTTATTCCTCCTTACTTAGTAAGTCATAAAAAAAGTAGAGAGTACTGCCCTGGTGTCACTGTAGTAGTGGTGGACTAAGAAATGCCAAGAGCCCTTTACAGCCACAGAATCTTGGGATATTTGGGGTTGAAGGGACCTCTGGAGATCACCCCATACAACTCCCTATCCAGGCAGGGTACCCTGGAGTAGGTGACACAGGGATGTGTCCAGGTGAGTCTGGGATGTCTCCAGACAGGGAGACTCCACACTCTCCCTGGGCAGCTGTTCCAGGCTCTGCCACGTCCATAGAGAGTTGTGCCTCATGTTGAGAGGGAACTTGTGTTTGAGTTCATGGCCCTTGCTCCTTGTCCTGTCACTGGGCACTGCTGAACAGAGTCTGGGACCATCCTCTGACGCCCTTTGGGGATATTGGTGTGGATTGATGGGATCCCCTCTCAGTCTTCTCCTCTCCAGACTAACCAGGCCCAGTTCCTGCAGCCTCTGCTCATCAGAGAAATGCTCCAAACCCCTCAACATCTCTGTGGTCTCTGCTGGACCCTCTCCAGCAGCTCCTTGTCTTTCTTATCCTGAGGAACTGAACACATTATTTCAGATGTGGCCCCAGCAGGGCCGAGCAGAGGGGCAGGATCTCATCCTTGACCTGCTGGCCATGCTCTTCCTGATGCACCCCAGGATCCCATTGTCCCTCCTGGTCCCAAGGGCACTGCCAGCTTATGGCCAACTTGTCAACCACCAAGACCCCTAGGTCCTTCTCCACAGAACTGCTCTGTAGCAGGTCGTCCCCAACCTGTGCTGGTCCTCGGGGTCATCTCTCCCCAGGTGCAGGACCTGCACTTGCCCTTGTTGCACTTCTTTAGGTTTCTCTCCACCCAACTCTTCAGCCTGTTCAGGTCCCTCTGAATGACAACACAGCCTTCAGGTGGGTCAGCCTCTGCTCCAGTTCTATATCATCAGCAAACGCTGAGAGTCCATTCCACCCATTGATAAACAAGTTGGATCAGGCTGGACTCAACACTGATCCTTGGGGAACACCACCGACTACAAGTCTCCAGCTGGACTCTGCTCTGCTAATCACAACCCTCTGAGCTCGGCCAGTTCTTGGTCCCCCTCACTGTCCATTCATCCAACCCACATTTCCTGACTAAGCACCAAAGGTGGGATGATGGGAGAGCAAGGTCACTCCATCCTCAGTCCTGAGCTCACCCCAACCTCACACCCAGCACCTGGTGCTTCACACCAGCAAATTTGAAATTAAAAAAAAAAAAAAACTATACTGTTTTGTGAAATATGTTCCCTGATGCAGCATGTTTGATCAGCTACCTACCTTGCTGTCAGAGACTGAAATGATTGATGATTTATACATTTTAGGAGACTCTTGCAGGATTTTGACTTTTGCATTATACCTCGGATGGACAGTTGGGCCTGTCCCTCCCTCCAGTGAAGAGCCGAGCTCGCAGACTTTTAACTGTTGCATTATGCCTCTGATGGGCAATTGAAGGTGTCAAGCCCTGAAAAGGCAGGACCTCTGATGGCTCATAACAGCCCATCCCCCCCTCTGCCAATCTAAAAAAAGGTGGGAACCAGGCCAGACACAGAAACTCTGTGCAGGGCCCAGGGAGAGGCTGGAGACTTGAGGCATGACCCGTGACACTGACCATGGATATAATAACTCATAACTTCTTGGAGTGTGGGGGCTTCCCTCCTTCACCCCCAGCAGATCAAGGCCACTACTTCAACTGACAGACATGGAAGCTGCAACTACCAAGTTTCATTGCTGGACCCCGTGGGCAGTGACTATATATGTTTTGTCCACTCTCAGCTTTTCTTTCCCTTACTCTCCCTTAGCCTTATCCTGTCTTTCCTTTCTCTCCCTTATGCATTTTCCTCCCAGGGGTTATCCCTATGATATATAATATAGATGACAACACCCAAAATGCTAACATACCTGTTAAAACAAAGTTGTTAAAATAAACCCTACCTATATATGTTTTCAGACACCAATTATTCAGTGTTGTTTCACTCTAATCCACCCCAAGGGAATTACTGATAAGAACCTGGGTTACTCCTCTCCTCTTTTTCTGAGGCAGGTCGTAACACTTGCAGTACACTCTCCTAAACCGCCGGGATCTCATCGGACAGGTGCAAAGGGTGTTATATGAAAAGAGATTGCACACTCAAGATCAGAATTTGGTTCCAATCTCCACATAGGCTTGAGCTTCTGTTGACAGCCAGGTGGAGGGAAACCAATGACAGAAAATCTGCAGCTGTGAAGACAGAGATCTAGACAGGCAGAAATAAAGTTCTTCACACCTCAGTTCTATCAAATTGCTGGAATTGCTGATCTTCAGCCTCAGAGATATCCATAATCAACTCCCTGAAGTATTATAAAGATACAAAAAGTAACGGGTGAAATGAAACCCTTTGCCTTTGTAAAGCCTAGAGAAGTATACATGAAAAAGAGGGCTTTTAAACTTTATAAGTCACATCAGAAGCCCACATTTCTGAAACATTAATTATTCCACAAAGAGAAAGAAGGTCTTTCAGGAATACATCCCACCTCCAGCTTTTTCCTGTTTCAGCTGCTGCTAAGACACTGTGGGATTTCCTTTTTTTAAAAAAAAACGCTCCTCCAAGTTTATACTCATTGCTGTCTTGTATCCCTGGAACACACAGCAGTTATGGAACTGCTCATCTCCATGGATTCCTGAGGAGAATTTCTTCTCATAATGGCTTTTAATGTTTTGTTTTCTTAATATCATGTTGTAATGCCACAATCACCCTTTGGGTTCAATTAACATTTTCTGCACTTGGAATGGGGAACTCTGGCTGCTAGAAATGGGCTCTGTCACCAGAACAACTTAAAAAGTGTAAGACAACATACAGAAACGGTCATCCCTTGTCCTTGACAATATGGCAGCCAGAAGAAATATGGCCCTCTGGGCTTAAGGAATAAGAATTTCTACTGCACTGAAAGATGACAAGACAAGTGTAAGTGTTTTAGATAGGACTGACATTAAATGAGCATCTTAATATTCAGCATTACGGGGCTGTATTGTTTATCTTTTGATGAATAAAGTTCTGTGTGAATGCATATCAGCTTCTAGATATTATTACAATGGTTTCTGTACCTGGTGGTTTTTTCAAGATGTATAATTTTCTTACCCTCTTTGAAAATAATGAGTTACCACATGGAAAAAAATAAAAATTGTTCTTTCTATATCTATCTGCCTCCGAGAAAAGAAAAAAAAAGAGAAAAAATTAAAAATAATAATAATAAAAAAACCTTAGGATATTATTCCCAAAGAGAACTTATATTACTGCTTTAGAAAACGCTTGGCTTTAACTACTTGTCCTGTGCAAACATCTCGCTATGTAAAACAGAAATGGTTCAGATCCTATGGGTATGGCTAAGTAGCTCCCAGGCACTATGAAAATATTTCAAGCAATAGATTGACTTCTGTGAAAGAAATTTCAGTCTTCCAGGTTGTACATAGTAGAATGTTCCCAGGAAGAGTGATGGAAGAATATTATGGATGTTCCTGCTCTTTATCATAAAGGAACTGAAGTATTTGAGATGTCCCTTTCTCCAGGGGGAGAACGGGCCAGGAGGAGAAAGCCCAGATACAGAGAAAGCAGGGACGTAACAAGTTAAGGAAGCACAGAGATCAAATGTAATCCTGTTACTGCTGTTGTGTTTTCCAGAGAGCTTGTCCTCATTTCCCCCACAGACTCTGGACTCAATGCTCCCTGGCTGAAATGACAACTTACAAACACTCTCCAGGAAAGTCTTCTTGCCAGTGAGACGAAACCTGCACCTATACCTAGAACAAATAAAACAAAAAAAACCACTATATAAATGCTTCTACATGGAGTTAATTTGTTATATACCATCAAAATTAAAAGCCAGGGTAAAAATAAGCCTCCAAACTCGAGTTGCATTGTATTTATGATATGCAATGTGTAAGTTTCAGAGCTCAGAATCAACCCTATCTCAAAGAAGAGGGAGGAGATTAGAAGAATACCCTGTTTAGTCAAGTCATAGATAATGCTACCAGTAACAGTTCTGCTACTTACTTCTTCCATGGGAATGGAAAGACAATGACATGTTACATTAATTCTTTTTGTCAGTATTATCCTCAACACTTAGCTAAGCTCTCCCTGGCAGAACATGCTTTTTTTGTTACATCTCTATTCAGGAGAAGCAGGAAGCAATGAAAAGAAATAGAGGTCTAGAAATCATGACCTGCAAGAACAGAACATAAAACAATGAAGTTGTTCAGTCCAGAGGAAACAGGTGGGAGACACAGTAATACTCACCAAATCCCCAGACGAATGGGGATAGGAAAACAATCAGATTTCCCTATTTCCTGATGGATGTGACAAGAAGAGATGTATCTGAAGTAAAGCAAAGAAGGTTCAGCAGGATAAAGCTTCAGCATTATAATGATCCTTCCTCCACTTGTAGCCCTGTGCTCTTTATTTCAATTAATACTTTGGATAATCAGGTGGCATTGTAATAAAATACTACTTTCTTCTCACAAAGTGTTTTCCTCTTGCACTTAGAAGAAAAGATCACACCTGAAAATGTACATGTTGCATGCTAGGAGAGAACACATTGGAGTACAGTTAAGGAAAAACAAGGACTGAACTTATTGAATTCCATATAATGCTCCCACATTCTGGCATCATCCTTGTGTGCTTTCTGCTCTTCTTTAGTTATATGTGATATTGACTGCTTTTTAGAAGAGAAAAAAGAAGGAGGGGTGTTGTTTAGATACCCATGGGTCTATTCAAAGAGAGGGTTGTAGCAAGTATAAGTGACTTTTTTGCATTTATCTAAACCTCTGAGCACATGTGCTGTACAGAATTAATCTGAATTCTTTCGCGGGTTGTGATTTTTCAAACTGCATTTTCCTTTCCCTGTAACAGTCTTTCCAAAGCATCTGAGAGTCAATCACTCTCTTTGCAACACAACATATCAAACAGTGAAGGAAGGCCACAGGAGACAAAAATTCATCACTCTTTTTGGATTCTCCCCCACCCCCCCAGCAGCTGTGCTCGGCTATAGGTGCAAGGAACAGAGGCATCCACAGCCCACATTTCCAGCCAGGAGAAGTGTTGGAAGAAAAATAAGGAAGAAAAATAAATCCTTCCCCCACCTTCAAACTTGAGTGCCTTTTGATTTTTGGAGCACACCTGCCTTCTCTCAAAAAATAGGCTCTATGACTTCTAAGCAAAAGCAGACAAAATAAAAGAACAGAAAACAGTTATTGCTTGCTAGTAGGTGAAAAAAATAAACTCTTTATTTTCACTTGTTATTTCTGTTTATCTGATAATATTTTTTTCATTTTTATTTCATTAGCAAATGCACAAAAGGAACAACTGCCTGGAGAAGAAGTGGTTCTCAAACACATCTTTAGCAAAAATCCTGAACAAGAAGCAGTACTTAAAGGTGTCCTGATCCAAAAGCTGCTTTATCAGGAAGTTATAAACCTAAATCACATGGCCTTTTCTGATACTCTTCCTTAGAAGAAGACATAATAATTTATAGATAACCAGACAAAAGAAATTCCACCTTTTTCTCATCTAATAACATTAGAATTTTGGATGTTTTTATCCTCTTTATTTAGGGAGGAAAGGTTGAATTTCACAGTCAAAAAAAAAGCTAAAAAAAAAAAATGCCAGATAAGTAGGAGCACATGTATTGTTCACCACTCTTTTAACTTCAGCCACATTTCCCACAGTGTTATGCTTTTGAACAAAACCAATGACCTAAAGCCCCAGGTTTGAGCCTCAAAACATGTCTCATCAATTTTTAATTTTTTTCTTCTCCAGAAAAATTCATGCAGTAGAATTCATCTAAGATGAACTACTCCCAACAGAAACTTTCTGTTTCCACGTGTCAATGAGGTTTCCCAAATCTGAATGCTCCTTTATTGCCATGGACAACACTTTATCCTTGCTGTCAGTGCAGACAGGTCAGGCTCTTCCCCATCCCAATCCTGCTGCAGCATATGTGATCCAGCTGCACGGAGAGGAAGTAGGAGGAGCAAACACAGCTTTCAGGAGAATTTGTGTTTCCCTCTCCTAACCTGCACCATCTGCATCCCAAATCTCAGGATAACCTGTTGGATCCACAGTGCTCCCTGCTTTTATCTCCCTCTTTGGATCAGGGAGCGCTGAGTGAGACTTGGTCATCACCATTAGAATGACTGCTGATTAATTTAAAACGCTTAAATGGAGTAAGGAATGTCTTTTACAGTCATACAGACTCCAGTAAAGTGTTAATTTCAGTAAATTCCCAGCAGCGTGAATGGGTGAGGATTTATTCATCATAGCCTAAGAACAGGGATAAACAGGTGAAGTATAATACATATGCAAAGTTCTTACCTCTTCTTATTTTAATAATACACCCATTGTCAAGGATGGAGTTTCCATAATTTCCCATGGGAAAAGTCAAAAGTCCTGGTCTGGACAGGAACACAACAATTAGTCAGAAATTTTCCGACCTAATTTTTGCTGTCAGAAAAATGATGATTCCATGAAATCAGCATGCTCCCACAGAACATTCTGATTTTGTCAAATGCTTTGAAGGGAACCAGCTGCCTGGTTCCCTGCCAGCCTGCAGGCTTGCACAGCAGCCCACCTTACAGGCAGCCAAGACACAACCCACAGTATTTAGAACTTCTCTGCTCTGATCACAGAGACTTGGGAGATCTGCAGCCTAAACCTCCTGTGTGTACAGCAAAAAAGCATCCAGGTACCTGGGGCCACGGCTGAGGGGTTTTGTGCCGACTGGAAGTCTAGCATCAATGTTGTTTTGAAGATGGGTTGTAATGGTTTTGAGTTTAGGCCTTCCTTCCTGGTCCCAGGAAGGAAGGATGGAAGTATTTCATCCTATCCGTTTACATAACCCAGCATATAAATAGACGGAGAGAAAAGCCTCTTCTTCTCTTTCCTTCCAGAGAGGTTTGGAGACAGCAGAATCCCACAAGGCCGGTTTCACTCCTGTGGGGGAAGTTGAGGCCTGGCCGGGCCTACGGGACCTGTTGTTCTTGCTGATCTGGGGTCCAGTAGCATGGTGGCGGCATTTGGTCGATTGTACTATCTCAAGGAAAGTAGTAAGATATTCTTTTGCTAATTCTTTAGTTTGCTAGATCCTAAGGTTTTGGGGTTTTTTTTTTTGATTGTGTATATCTGTTTTGGTTTTGGTTTTTTGTCCTTCTTTTCCCCCTTCCTTTTCCCTTTCCCTTTTGGGATTGTATAAACTCTTTATAACTGTAATATACATAAATACATATATTTTAATATAGTTTGGCTAGTCTGGATCTTTTAATAGATTTTTCCTCTTTTACTCTTTGCCGGAGGTTTTTGTGCTGGGTCTCTGGGGACTTGACGGGGAGCCAAATCAAACTTAGACAGAGGTGAAAGGAAATGTTCCACCCATGAAAATTTTTAAAGTTTTATTCCAGCATAGAGCTATTTTATCATCCTTGTTTTAGAATTTCCCTCTGAGCAGACACATTAAATGCCATCTGACATTGCATTACAGGAAGTCACTACCAGATATATTCCAGCTTGGACTGGGAGAGATACACTAAATTTATAAAAGGTAAATGGCATCACATTTACAAAATATTCCAAGTTTCTTATAAAATGTAGGAGTGTGTTGGGGGAAACACACAAGAATCTGAAGGGTCAAAGTCTAACTGACCAGGATTCTTCACTGATACCCACAAAGTGAACAAAGATGAGATCACAAAAAAAACCAAATGAGAGAGAATTACTCAGAATTTTTCAAGAAATAAACCTTAGGGAGAGAGAATGGGACTGAATTATTAGCAACAAAAAAGTCATCCAGTAAAATGTCTTGTCTGAGCCTCTGATTTTTTGAACTGTGCTTCAGGCTCTTCAAAGAGAGATCCCACAAGCGCTGTGCAAAGGGTCTGATGAAATCTGAGGAAGTGGAAATCTACTATCACAGAGTCTAGAGGAACTCAGAAGTAAATGGACACAGAAATACAGGAATTTCCCCTGTCTTCGAGCTGGAGTAATTGCTGGACAGTAAATTATGGTGTAATTAAAAAAAGTAAATGGAGTTCACCACTGGAAAGTAATTGCCACTTCATCTAAGGCAGACTTTCAATTTTACGCATGCTGCTAAATGGTAGCAGGAATCAGGGCTACTGCCTGACCTAAAGAGCATCAGGCAAGACTTTTGCCTCCACAGCTCAGACTCAGGGATACATATCATCTTTACTATTTTTGCTTTAAAATAATAAAAAATAATAAACAAAAAGAAAAATCTGCAGTTTTCCTCCTAACAGGTTTTTAAATAGAGTAATTGAATCATTGAGTTTGGAAAAGACCTCTAAGGGCCAGATACAATACATCCTTGGGCAGGATGAGCTTGTTAGCCTTCTGGTAGCCATCCTAGGAGAAGGACAACTCTAATCCCAAACCCAGGCAGATGGAGCTTGCTTAGCCCTGTAAGGCCATCCATCTAAGAGGTCACTCTAATTAAACCTACATCCTGAGGACCTCTCTGCCACCATCCAAGCTCACTCGGTCCCAGCAGATGAACCTTTAGGATTAAAGGGTGGGTTCAGTTCCATGCATACTGCATCTCACCTAAAAAGTCCATTGCACAGGCTTGAAGGCCTTACCCACATTTGCAAAGCCCTGTAGCAATGGAGGAGGGTTGAAACGACAGGTGAAAGGTGCACATGCGGGCGGTTCAGGATATTGGTCGTTAGAGACTGACCGGAGATGACAGTCTCTTTGGGCAGCACCCTGAATGTCCAAGCAGCCTTTTCAAGGACAGCACTGCTTGCTCCACTCAGAGAAGGACCTAGAAAAGGTGGCCTAAACAAAGGTCATCTCCTCCTTCACCTGGTTGGTTAACCACAGGCCAACGGGCATCTTCTTCCAGTGCGGTCGCACAAAGATCAAAAGACAAAGGCATGCACCTGCCTCCAAAGGTGTACCCAAATTAACTCTAGCATGTTGGAACATCAGAACCATGCTTGATTCTGTGAATAGTGGATGTCCTGAGCGTTGTTCTGCCCTAATTACCCATGAACTGTTATGTCTCAAAATCAACATTGCTGCTCTCAATGAAGTTCGTCTCCACGAGGAAGGCAGCCTTAGAGAACATGGTACCAGTTACACACTCTTTTGGTCAGGTAAGCCCAGAACCGAAAGGCATCTCTCAGGAGTTGGCTTCATGATCAAAAAATCTATTGTTCCTAAACTCGAAAATCTGCCGACAGGTCACTCTGACTGCATTATCTCTCTACACCTTCCACTCCACAACAAGCAATACGTTGTTGTCTTTAGTATATATGCCCCAACTCTCCAAGCTGACCCTGCTGAAAAAGATAAATTTTACACCAACCTGCACCACCTTACCCAAAAGGTTCCTGCAGATGATAAGATCATTATCCTTGGTGATTTCAACACCAGAGTAGGAAAGAATTTTGAAGCCTGGAAAGGAATATTAGGCAAGCATGGTGTTGGAAACTGCAACGATAATGGTCGCTTTCTGCTAGAATTCTGTGCGAAACAACAGCTCATCATCACTATTTTTCAGCAGAAAAATAGTCTGAAGACAACCTGGATGCATCCCAGATCCAAACATTGGCACCTCATTGATTATGTCTTGGTGCGACGGAGAGATGTCCGCGATGTCCACCATACCCGCATGATACCTGGTGCAGAATGCCAAACAGATCATCAACTTGTGTACTGTAAACTTAACTTCAATCTTAAATTCAAACCTAAAAGGGGCAGTATCCCAAGGAGGAGACTCCAAGTTAACAATCTCCAATCAATGAGAGACAGTGAAAGACAGATTCCAGGCAAATCGTCAAACTAAGCTCGAAAACCATTCCATAGGTTCAACAGATGCCTCTCCTGAAACACTTTGGCACCATATTAAAAACAGTATCCTGCAGTGCTCTGAAGAATCCTTAGGGTTGTCCTTCAAGAAGAACAAGGACTAGTTTGATGAAAAAAATCAAGAGATCCAGGAATTGTTGAGGAAGAAGAGAACCACTCACCAAGCACACCTTGCACTGCCATCCTGTCATGCAAGAAAGACAGCCTTTCGTCTTGTATGCAGCAAGCTCCAACAGAAACTCCGTGACATCCAGAACAAGTGGTGGATTGATCTAGCTGAAAAAACTCAATTATGTGCAGATATGGGTGATCACATAGGATTCTATGAGGCCCTGAAAACAGCATACAGGCCTACATACCAGGTCCAAAGCCCCCTACTCAGCGCCGATGGTCAAACGCTTTATCAAACAGATAAAACCTTCATTTTGAATCGATGGTCTGAACACTTTCAGACTCTTTTCAGTACCAGTGTAGTCCAAGACTCAGCTATTCAGTCCATCACACAACAACCAGTGAAGTATGAATTGGATACTGCCCCTACTTCAGGAGAAACCCTTAAGGCCATACAGCAGGTGAAAATTGGCAAGGCAGCTGGGGTTGATGGAATTCCACCTGAAGTCTGGAAACATGGGGGCCTTGCACTCCATGCTAAATTTCACGAGTTTGTGGTGCGCTGTTGGGAACCAGGTGAACTCCCATCAGACCTTTGTGATGCAGTCATCATCACTTTGTATAAGAAGAAAGGAATTAAATCAGACTGTTCAAATTACTGTGGTATTACTCTGCTCTCCATGGTCGGCAAAATCCTGGCAAGAATACTCTTGAACAGACTAATACCCGCTATAGCAGAAGGAATTCTACCTTAAAGTCAGTGTGGTTTCAGAGCCAACAGGAGCACCACAGACATGGTATTTGTTCTCAGACAACTGCAAGAGAAGTGTAGGGAACAGAACAAAGGTCTCTATGTAACCTTTGTTGACCTCACCAAGGCTTTCGATACTGTGAGCAGAAAAGGTCTATGGCAGATTTTGGAACATTTAGGATGTCCCCCCAAGTTCCTTAAAATGATCATGTCACTCCATGAGGATCAGCATGGCCAAGTCAGATATGGCAATGCACTTTCTGAGCCCCTTTCTAATAACTAATGGTGTGAAACAAGGCTGCGTTCTCGCACCAACCCTATTCACAGTCTTTTTTAGCATGATGCTCCAAAGGGCCACGGCAGACCTCGATGATCAGGACGGTATCTACATCTGATACCGTACTGATGGAAGCCTATTCAACTTAAGGTGACTGAAGGCCCACACTAAGACCTTAAACCATCTTGTCCGGGAGCTGCTTTACCTTGATGATACCGCGCTTGTCACCCACACAGAAGCAGCTCTGCAGCGTTTAACATCCTTCTTCGCAGACACTGCTGAGTTCTTTGGGCTGGAAGTCAGCTTAAAGACTGAAGTTCTCTATCAACCTGCACTTCAGGATGTCTTCCATCATCCCCCTATCACCATTGGCCAATCAGAGCTCAAATCAGTCCAGCAGTTTAATTACCTAGGTAGTTTCATCTCCTCAGATGGTAAGATTGATGGAGAGATAGACAACAGGTTAGCAAAGGCATATAGTGCCTTCAGAAAGCTTCATAAAAGAGTTTGGGGAATAAACATTTGAAGAAAAGTACCAAGATCAGTGTTTACAGAGCCATAGTGCTGTCTACTCTCTTATACGGATCTGAATCATGGGTCATCTACCACCACCACCTGCAACTCCTAGAACGCTTCCATCAACGCTATCTCTGTACAATCCTAAACATCCACTGACCGGATTATGTGACTAATACGTCTGTTCTAGAACAAGCAGCAGTCACAAGTGTTGAGGCCATGTTGCTGAGAACACAGCTGTGCTGGGCAGGGCACATCTCAAGGATGAAGGACCACCACCTCCCTAAGATCTTGCTTTATGGTGAACTTGCCACCGGTTGCCACAAGAGAGGAACCCCGAAGAGAAGATAAAAGAACTCCCTGAAACAGCATCTCAGCCTTGGCCATATTGACCAACATAACTGGTCTACTCTGGCCTCCATTCGGGAGGTCTGGAGACACACCATCTATAACGCTGCTGATGCTTTTGAGAAAGCACGCAGGATCACCCTTGAGGAGAAAAGACAACACAGAAAGAATCGTGTCTTACAGAATATACCACCTAAGGAGTCTTTCTGCTGCGCCTTTTGCAACTGGAGGTGCTTATCTCATATTGGCCTTTTTAGTCACCAACGTGCTTGTAACAAACATGTGTAGAGCCCTTCCCAAATCTTCATTCACGAAGCCTAGTCATGATGATGACTAATGCATCTTCCAGCCTACAGAACCTCTAGTAAGATGCAAGGACCAGCATTACAGAGTAAAGGGACTAAAAGGTTTCTCTTTTTAAAGGCTAAAGCCAGGGTCATTGAAAAGCACTCTTATCCAGTAACTATTAAAGACATAATCATAGTTGCGCTGTGTTATGGAAATTACACACACACCCCTCAGCAGAACAGGTCTCAGCTCTAGGTTTCTGATGAATTATTATGTAAATAGATTCTTCTATAAAAGTACTTGAGTATAAAAGTACTTGACCTCAAACAAAGAAATCCCTGGGCACTCATTTCCTTAGAACCCAAGTTCCCCATCCTTCATAGGATAGTTCGGACCAGAGGAAACAATTGGGTCTGGGGTCTTCCTCTTCTTCATTGGGTCCTTCCACTGTCTCAGTCTGGGTCATCTCTTCTCTCTCAGGTGACAACTTGTTAATGACTGTGGCGTCCTTCTCTGGCTTGAACAGCTCTGGGGCCTCTTTTTGCTTGAGTTCACCACAACTGGGTGAAAGTTCAGTGCTTTCAGCCTGGGGCCTCAGCAAGTTTAGCTACGATGGGTAGCTGTAAGTTACGGGTAAGAAAGTTATGTTGAGCAAGCCCTGTGTAAGTGCTAAAAAAGTCACATACAAGTGCAAAACAAATCCTGCATAAGTAGTGTACCAAATCACACAACAACTGAATAAAACATTGACAGGCTTGGAGAACAAACAGCCTCAAATCTGAGGCCACAAGAAAAGACACAGCCCAGAAACTGCTGTGTTGAAAAGAAAGCTTGTGAATTAATCATGTAAGCATACTAAAACATTATTAGTTTTGAACACTGAAGGTGAAAGAACATTTGTTCACCAAAGGTCAGTCTTCCAGCTCAGGGGGGAATTTTAAAGAACACATGTTGGAAAATTTTCCTCAGTATTTGTGTTATTTCACCCCTGGGCATCATTTGCAGTGTAAAGCAATTAGTCTGGTAGCCAACGAGCATCCTGGCATTGAAACCTTCCAGAAAAAGTCAGCATCACTTAAAGTAACAATACCTCACTGCCAGTTCTCACAAGTATTTACCTCTTATTGAAAAAAATAAAGTTATTCTAGGCTAGTAACTGAACGAACCAGACTGATATAAAAACTACAGAACTACTGCTAGCAGAAAAAAGAGAACTGCAACTGTGAACCTTGTAACTATCACCTTTGGGAAGAAGGGGAAATAATTGACAACATTGTTTTAATGGGTGGAGAGCACTGTGAGCACATGTCTGGAAAAGAAGCCACTGACTAGCTTTTCTGAAACAAATTGCCAGTGTGAACAGGGCATCCCACACCCAGCTGTGACTTTGCAGGGATTTCTGCAAAGGAAGTACTATCAGAGTGGCTGTGACAAAGGACGACGTGGTGAAATAACTAAGGAGAAAGTCTGATTGCCATCCAGCTGCATTTTACTATTTCCTCAACTGTCAGTTTGAAAGGAAAGTTAACATAAAGTAGCTTTTTCTCATTTAGTTTTATATAATGGAGGCAACAGTAATCTCCTTGGAATTTGGTGCCTCTCCAATGTTTATCACATCATTTATCATCCAGATTTCCAGCTTGCAGAGATGTATAGTATGAAGCACAGCTGTTAAATCACCTTACTCTTCTGGCAGATATACTATTTATCGTACATAAAAGGAGTCCAGTGGCTGATTTATTCAAATGGTTACATTAGTTACTTAATCTGATTGACAAGGAAAAAAAAATGGCTCAAACTCTGATAAGCTACACTATATGAATGTTTCTAATTTGAATACATACTGAAAGTTATTTTTAAAACCAGTGTACTACTATGGAGCCTTTTTTTTCAAATATATGCTCCATGTGCTTGGGGGTTTTGCCCTTATAGTTTCATGAAGCATCCTTTACCATCCCAAAGAGATAGTTTCTGATTCCACTTTTATGGGACCAGAATTCTTAAGAGGAACTCTCCTGAGGATCCACTAAAATAACACACTTCGGGAGCATGGCTGGCCCATGCTGAATTTTGCACACTTCCAGCTTCTGGAAGATGCCTTGAAGTTTTCCCTGAAGAAGTTGGATGCATATACTGCCTATACATTAATATATGCAAATTAGCATACATATTGTATGTACATTAATGTACAGAGTTACTTGCATTTTGAATACAGCAAAAAATCAGAGACTATCAGAAATTCTCTGTTGGTCTCATAACATACAATATTGAGTACTCAGTGTTATACAGCAACTTCTCTGTGTAAAAGAACAGCATCTTCCCCTGCTCCCCACAGGAAAAAAGTCAGTGGCTTAGATATTTTGTGGACTGACACACTTACTAGAAGAAGAAAACTCACATTTTCTTTTTCATAATATGGCATTCTGCAAGGTGCAATGTAGTTTTGCCTGATAACTGGGCAAAACTAGGGACTTTAATAGTTAGACTGCCTTAGAGCAGGATGTTCAGCACTAAATTATAAAACCAGTCTCCAAATCTGAGCTGTTTAAACTGCAGGTTCCTAGAATATGTAATCCCTGGAAGAAGAACAGAGAACAAAACCATGAACCTAAGCATTCACTGGTGGCACAGGGGTAGGTGAGGGAGAAATAAGGATCTGGGGAAGTTCACTGTCTCCATTCTCCACCCCCAGATAAGTGCTACATCATCTCCACAAACCCCTCCAGCCCTCATATGTCCCTATGGCCAAACCCTCCTCCTGCCTGGTTGCCACATGGGGTGTATGAAATAAATGCAAGGTCAATGCTGGAAGACATCAAAATATGGGAAACATAAAACTGAGATGTGAGGTGTGTGGTGTGGAAGAGGGATTGCCTTGGAGGTGGTCCAAGGGAGCAAGGGCAGCAGGTTGGGGAAGGACTGGCAGAAAGATCAGCTGGACCAGGGACTCACTGTGGACCAAGGGCTTATTTCAGAGTGCAGACCACATCGTATATCCAAGAAAGCCTGTATCCTTCAGGAAGATGCTTCCTGAAATGCAGAAGCAGAAAAAAAATTTGCGAAACAGGAGAAGATGGAGTAGCTTAGCTTGTTCTGCATAAGACTTCTTGTTACAACAGTCCAATGGTCAAGAAAAGAGATGCAGAAATGCAGATAAATGTGGAGCTGGTAAGACCTTCACATACTCACAGCCAAGTGTGAAGGACAGGTTGGGATGGACTGGCAGGCTCCTCCCAAGCTAAAATCTGTCTGTGGGACTGTTTCATAACAAGAACAAGAGGAAAAGGCCTCAAGCTGCAGCAGAGGATGTTCAGGTTGGACATCAGGAGGAATTTCTCCCTGGAAAGGATGGTCAGGCATTGGAAGGGGCTGCTCAGGGAGGTGGTGGAGTCCCCACCCCTGGAGGTGTCCAAGAAATGACTGGATGTGGCACTCAGTGCTCTGGGCTGGGTGACACGGTTGGGATTGGGCACAGGGTGGACTCGATGGGCCAGGAGGGCTTTTCCAAACTCAGTGATCCTGTGATTCTGTTTTCAGAGCACTTTTCACCAAATTAAGAGCTCTGGAGCTAACAGAAATCTTTGAGTACTTGAGGTTTGGGTCAGTCCTCCCTAAGCTGAGGGCTACCCAAGTTTCTGCTCCACAGCTGTGATGTGGTAGAGGAGTTGAAAGCAGCATCCAAATTTCTACATAATAGGTAACATTCGGTGCCACAGAGACACAAAGTAAAAGAAATTCCATTTTAATAACGACAAGAAAAAAGCAGCCTATGATAACCACTAAGTAATAAAACTGTCAAAATGTTGGAAAATAGACCAATGCTGCAATTTCTTTCACCATACCCAGTAGCTATTAAACCTTACAACATTTCATAGCACAGCCACAATTCCCATCTTGTTATAACAAAGGGTATAGTAGAGATTACAAAAATTTAGGCACTGCGTGACACTCTTTGCTGAACAGCAGATGCATTTGGGCTCTGTATCTACCATTTTCACTGTTGTAGTTATCTAATAGTCACCTCTGCGATAAAACAGTTCATGGTAACTGCAGCAAGCAGTTAAGGGGAAAGAAGTATACAGTCAGGAATTGGGCAGTAATCACTGAGGTGGCAGAAGAACCAAACTGTTAATATGGGATGGTAAACCTGCTAAAAAAATATCATACACAACTCTGATGCTGGGCTGTCTATGCCAAGAGAAGGTGAACAGGATAACTGGATTGATTTGAGGCAAAGAAAACCAGGTTGGAGCATTAAGTACAATTTTCTCCAACAGAGCTGGAGGCCAGTGCACATGTAGAGAGATTATCCAAGCCCCATTGCCAGGATGGAGAAAAACAGTGCAGGCTGCCCAGTTTTCGCTTTACAAGGCACTAAGTGACCAGGCTTGGACACTGACATGCATGAGCTGCTTTCCTATGCTGGAGGCAGCTGTGAGATCTCCCAGATATGTCCCTTCACTCTTTGGTATGAAATAAAGACTTGAAATGAGCTTTCCAAGAATTATGAAAACAGCAGATAGCCCAAAGTATGCAAGTACCAAGTTTTTTGGGTTGTGTTTGTCAAGGGAGAGGAAGTGCCATAAAATGAAGTGGGAAGCTGTTCATTAAAGTTATTCAGTGACACTTTGAATGACAGAATCATAGAATCATTAATGTTGGAAAAGTCCTCCAAGATCATCAAGCCCAGTCTTCAACCGAACACCCCAGTGTCCTCTAAACTATTTAGTGACTTGCCAGTTTCATGGATAGTGACTTACCCACTTGCCTCGCGAGCCTGTTCCAGAATGACTTGAAGTCATTCTGAATTGCTTTTGCAATCGTCATTTTGATATTTGATTTATAAATGGGAATAATATTCAGGAACAATAATCACACAACACCTCTGATACTTTTATATTTATTCTCTTGTATTTGCATTCATTCATTTTCTAAAACCATTCTAAAATAAACTTTTCAGAAGTGTTTTTTTATTAAAAGTAAAACTAAGGTTGCTAGAGGCAGTGGGGAGAAAAGAAAAGCAAGGTAGCTGGAAATTGTGTAAATGGTGGTTTAGGAATAGAATGATGAACAAGAACAATACACTTTTAAAAGAAGTGCAAAGCCCACGCAAAAAGCAGAGTCTGTTAAGTCCCCTTCTGTGTCCTTTGAATTATTAACCTTGGCTCACTGCAAATTGGATCCCAAGCAAATAAAATAATAAGCAGAGTTTCAGTCAAACCCTACATGCTAATAATGCTGAACCAAATACTGAGAGAGATGTACAAATATAATCTATCATTGTGTAAGCCCCTTTTGTTTCCTGCTTTTTTTTTTTTCTTTTTCTTAAGGTCAATTTAATGCTCATGAATGTTTTCAGATTTATGACCCCAGACTGCTGTTTTCTGGCTTTTCTCTGTGTAGGGACAGAAAAAGCACCTACCGTTTAACTAATCAGCATGTAACATCCACTGAGGTGACTAGAAAACACAGCACAAAGAGCTACTCAAAGGCCAAGGAATCAAAAGTCCTGTGTACACTAAAATCACTCTGTTCCTCCTGCATGGACAACAGTTGAAAGAAGTTGTGGTTCATTATTGGAAAAGAAATTCCATAGCTTACAGCACCTCAGAGCTGAAAGAATTATTGTAGTTGAATGTATTTTCAAGAAGAAAATTAGAAGTTTGGTTACTGGCGTGTAGAACAAGAGGCAGAATAAAGCACTGAGATTTTTGCTTGCTGATTTATGACCAGAGGAAAGAAAACAGTCAACACCACACATGTTCACAAGATGATCCTATCTTCAGAATTAACATTACTCAACCAATAAAAATGTAATGTGAAGTTTTGGTCCAGCCATGAAATGAGAGAGACTTGATCAACAATACCATCACTTAAAATGAAGTACATCTTCAATGGCTATTCAGATCAGAAAGAAACCAGATGGAAGTTGTGAAAGAAAGACTAAGTCAGGCCAAAAAGTGATGAAGGAAACAAAAACACCATGACAAATAATGATCTTTGCTGGTAAAGGAAATGCACGGTCACCTGCCTTCTGCAGATGTCAAGTGGTCCTTCACCAATGTAAAAACGTGTCAGACAAAAATAAAAAGGGGATATAAAAGTCTTGAATAAAGAAAATGAAATGCGAATACAAATAACCCAAATATTACAAATAACTAATTGATGCATTGAACAATCTCATTTTTATTAATTAAAAATTAATTAATTAGATAATTCCTGCTATCCATACAGTCACAGTAGGAAGTCAAATCACCTACTTTTACACAGTGCAAGTGGTGTGGACTAGAAATACCTCTCTGGCACACAATACCATGCAACTGCTCAGCCAGATCTTGTTTTTTGAACGACAGGTGATGCTGCCCAAAGCAATACAAGTGGCTCCAGAGCCATGGTGGTGTCCACCATCTAAATCCTACACCTCTGCTTCTGTCTGAATCTGCTGTAAACCAGTGCATGTATACTCCTTTTGTGGATGTAAACTTGTCCTTTTAGCTATTGGGTCTGAAAATTATAGGAATAGGCCATTATTACAATAATTATGGAGAGCATTTTGGGAATTATCTTCCCTTTAATACAGACCCTCTCCTGCTGTGCTTCGGAGAGGGTGCACAGTTGCTGAACCTGGAAGGGTAAATCGTCTTAAGGGAGAAATGACAGCTTATTCTTTAAAGGAAGAGACAGCCAGATTCAGCACACTGCTAATCTTTGTGATTTCAGGTTGCAGCTCTCATTTAGAGCAAGCTATAAAACAGATACCTGAAGAATTATGAAAGAAATTATTTCTTTCATAGCTTTAGAATTTTAAAAGAATTTGCAGTGATTCTGTAACACATTTGTTTTACAGCATTTCAGAGAGAAGAAGCCGAATCAACCTCATTACAGACAAAATTATTTAAGTGAGGCACTTAAACCTGTGTTTAGAACTCCAAATAACAAGCGTATGATGGTCACCTCCAAATAATCCCTGACTTAAATGCTAACCTTAGTCTCAACTGCTTTAATAGCTCTATAACTCCAGCACAGCCAAGATTTTCCCCTGGAGTTTCATGATAATGTTCATTTCTTCTGGGAAAATAAGCAAGACATCTACAATGACATCATAATTTTCCTAGTGCTGTGCTCTTTGAGAGTGTCCTACCAGCTATAGCTGGATGTAAGAAAGCCTAAATGAAATTTTGACATTGCTCATTAGAGAGAAACAGATTTGTACTTTCAGTTTGTTTGTTGTGTGTCCCAAAGAATAATCACCGAATGTAAAACAAGGACTGGAAAACAATAGGGGGAAGAGGAAAAGAAGGAAGGTTCAGTGCTCCTTGGAGAAGTCCCAGAACTCAGGCTGGTAGTGGCAACACACTGTTGTTGTTACTGCAGGTAATTTGTCTTGTAGCCTGTGCTAACCACCATTTGCCAGAGAAACTGAAAACCATGAAGATGACTCTTCTCTTGGGTAAGTTAGTGGCCCAAATGCTATTTTGCAGCCTCAGTTAATTCCGTTTGGTGTTTAATGGTGAGTGGGACTATAAAGCCTCTCTCTCAACCCCTTGCCAATTTATTTTGAAAAGCGTCTGACTACAAGCCTGAAAAGCTGCTTCTGATATTTTCCATTAGTTTTTGAGATCATTTGTACTTTTTCAAGCTCTATGTCTCCCAGCAGTGCATGGGCACAATGCAACTTTCTCCAAATGAGATGTTCACCAAGAGCCCCAAGAAAAATGAGGACAGATTCCTCCTGCCCTCTGCTTTTCCTCCATTAAATCCAAAACCTCTCCCATTTTTACTTTAAAAACCTAGCTAAAAACTCCTTCAGAAAGCCACAGTATTATATTACCAATGCCCACCTGTACTGGGCTACCCCTAGAAATGGACTCATGAAGCTCAGGGTATATTATAGATGTATTTTAATTCTTATAGCAATCTGGAAAATATTTTGACTACTGAATGTTAATTGCAAATTCGGTTGCCCTGTGCATAGTAGTCCAGGGTACTGTTAGAAAGGGCAGGGACTTCTGTAGAGGCCAACATTGTGTCTACATGAAGTTCTCCCAGCAGAGCAGAGACAGCAAGAAAATGGGGAGCTTAAGATGAAGAGGAGAACCATCAGAGAGTGGTGGTGTGTAGCCCTGAGGAGGAAATGAAAATCAGAGCTCAAGAACACAGGTTTGGTTCTCTGTAAACAGAAATTACCTGTTTCTACATTGTTAGGGTTAGGATTTGGAGGTTATCTGGCTGCTGGCTTCCCGGGTTGAAGCAACCTGCAAGTTCCCAAATATTAACTAACATTTAAATTTGAAAATCACAAGTACACCTGAAAGTCGCAAGTACACCTTTACCTGCAATCTGAAAAAGCAGGATCCAAGTATGGTCCTTTTTCTGGGTGCTATTGACAAGGTCAGATCTGAAAAATATTATTTATATCTTCATGAAGAGCAGACAGGAAGTCAATGTCCTTACCAGGAAAAGCCAATGCCATTTCATAAACAGCATTATAAGGCCAACTTCCCCACACCAAAAATGTAAGAGAAATTTCTAGAGTAAGTTGAGAAGGCAGAAGAAAACACTGAGAAAGCCAACAACAAAGCAGCAACATCTATTAAGCAAGACTCCCATGACCCAAAGCAAATTTAAAGAGAGCAGACAAGAGTGCCCCTTTCACTCCATGAGCTTGTTCTTCCCTCTTATCCACCAAAAGAAATACTAAGTTCCCTTTTCTCTCTGTCTTCAGGTTCCTGGAGTTAGATAAAAGCACGATGGTGACAAAAAACGTAATACCAAGCAGATTTTGGAAATGTTTTTTATTGTGCAGTGGGCAGAAACCGAAACTTTTCAAAGAATTCAGGAGAAGCAAAAGGTATTTGTCCTGAAGGAGAAAGTAGAAAGCCTGGGAGTGGACACTTGTGCCACCCTTCTCTTCACAGCAGAGGCACAGAACCCTCCTGAGGTTAAAAACCTGCACTCCAGGATGAGGAATTACCCTCCTTGCTTTTCCAGTGCACAACACACAGGTGTTCTGAGGAGCAACCACTTCACCCCAGGCACCAAATGCTGCTCCAGAAACAACCTTAAGACGCAGAGATATCACCTTATTTGAACCACTTGCTCTTAATAATCCTTAAGCCCACCAAATTTAATTTCCATCTTTGGCCAAGACAAGCTGAGATCTCTTGGTAGCACAACAAATCACTGCTTTCCTGCCCAGCTTTCTCCAGCCTGTTTTCTCTCCTTAAAACCCTTTCCTCCTAATACTAGTAACGTTCTTTCCTCAGATGTTTGATGGTTCCCTTCATTGCTTTTAGTAAATTTTTAATCTTAGTTCCACAAGACACTGTTTCCTGTAAGCAATACCATAGAACTGTAGAACGTATGCTAACATTCCTTTAAGTTCATCAATATTTTTACTGTTCACATTTTATAGCCTATATTCCCGTTTTTGCTTTCTCTTTTTGTCTCCTCCTTTACCATTTTCCCCACAATGTTATATGAAAGGAATCTTTCCTTATTTTTAACTTTCTTCTACATTTCAAAGAAGAAAAAAATTAGTAAGGGTTCATTCACATCTGAGTTTCCAGTTACCTCCTGAACTCACATTTTATTGAATGTCACTTGTGGAACAAGGAGGATCAGCAGATTAGAGAGTCATTCAAGGATCAAATCTTATAAACTGCTGCCCCAGACATCCAAATGAACCTGTTGCTCAACTGTTCTGGTGACAAAAGGAGATTTTATCTTACTCAAATCAAGAGAAAGAGCAATAGGGCAGAGTAATTATGTCAACTATACTTTCCAAGCAGTATTACAATGAATTTAACTTCCGTTGTTCTTGTGACTCACTGTTGGGATGTTTGAACCAAAACAGTGCTGCATCAAGAGAATCAGCAGTTAGAAACAATAACAAACATATTGCAATTCAGGGAATTACTTACGAAGGCATCATTTTTCACTTTGAAGTAAAAATTCTGCCCATTAATAATCTGCTTCACGAAAATAAAAGCAAACAAGCACGGGAAGTAATAGAACAATAGAGAGCATGTTCAAATGCTCAGCTGAAATTTACCAAGCAGACAAAATTAATTAGGTACACAAACATTGCTGAATTTTTTTTATTTTTTTTTTTAGATTATCAAACCGGGACAACAACAATCCATGCATATAATTTGAAAAAAAAAAGAAAAACAAAAAAAAAAACCAACACAACAAAACAAAACAAAAGAAAAAGAAAAAACAAACAAAACAAAACAAAAAAAAAAGCCACTAAAATATTCCTAAATACCCTAAATATGGCAATGGCCAGGAGCACTCAACACAGGACATTGTGTTCCTCACTCCCTGTTTTTGCACCAACCATCCAACCAGTCATGATAGTTGAGGTGGTCAAGGCAAGGAGGTGTCCCAGAAGCAGAGTTTACTGACCTTGAGTCAGGAAAAAACCCCATCACCAGTTTACCTATTAAAACATAGAGGGGACAGCAGTAAAAATGAGAAAAATAGGGGGGGAAAACCCTTCTGGCATATGATAAGTATCAGAAGAGGACAAGCAGGTTTTTGCAGCCAGCACAACTTGGCACGCAGGAGCCAAAATTCTTCCTAATCAAGTTACTGGGAAAGTTTTAAAGGGCCTCCTACAGTGACAGCCCTGACGGGAGTGATACCTCCAATCTAGGTCCCATGCACCCAGGTGCAAGTATCAGCTTCCAACTGACTCACCAATGTTCCACCTGGAGGATTTTCATCCCTGTTTATCAATGATTTGGAAGTGAAAGTGTTGCCTTGTTTAGGATTTTATTTTTCACATGTCACTGTTAAGTGGGGCCTGTACTTGGAAAACAAGAAAAACTGAACCAGAATCAAGGTAACAGCCCAAAATACCCATGTTTCAGGGAATAAAACACTGACAAATTCAAGTTATAATACTGTGATATCCTTTTACAAACCCCTTCCTGACTCAGATCCCTCACGAACACTGCAAGCCTATCACGCCATCAGAGAACACCCTCCATTATAAATAACTTCCCACTTCAAAGGCTAACAAATTACTTTGATGCACTTTTAAAGTCAGTGTTTTCAATTCTCCAGCATTTTTGCCTGATGGGAAATCATTAAATAGCTGGGAACACCTTGTTTGCATTTACAGCTGTTACCTCTGTGAGGAGGCATTAGCCCCTTTGTCCTCTAAGAAACCAGTATCAGTAGCATCCACAAGCATCAAACGAGCCCAAAGCAAACTAGCGGTCCAAACAGTGCACGTGCCTGTATTTTTCCGGGGAAAGCTCAGATTCTGTCTTGGAGATCACCAAATCAATGAAAAATCATGACTAGGAGTTCTCTGTAATCCACAAAACAAAAGTGTCAGAAAGGAACAGTAACTGGCTATTAATCACATCTCTTTGATAACCCTGACCCTACTAAAGTGTAGCATCTGTCTCATGTTTTTTATGGATGAGAGCCAGAGCTGGAATCAGGAAGCAACTATTTTACTGCTCAGATGTTAACATAGCACAGCATGTTGACTTTATAACCACCCTATGAGCTCAGAGAATTTAATGGAACTGTCTTTTGTTTGGCTCAGTCCCATTTATTAATATTACCAGAGTGAGTAACTCATATGATCACATATGCACTTAAGAGAGACATGTCTAGACAGACCCAGAAGTGCCTGCTCTCTTTTCCACAAACAGGCAAAACATGAAGCTTAGGACTAGCAAAGCTGGAATAGTTGTTTGAATCCACACTGGAAACATTCCCATTGTTAACTGTCAAGGTAGATACATGTGAACAGTAGCAGGCAAGGGCTTTCAATTGCAGACCAGATGGTAAAAATTAGTGGCATTTATGCCAACTGAGTGATTAGGGAGAGAGAGGAGTGATGATCAAAGAACTTGTATCACCAGAAATTAAAAAAATAAAATAAAATAAAACATAATTAATCATTACAGTACTTGAAAGTGGAATTAGCTACTAACTAGTAAATCCATCTAGGTTAGCAAAGCCGGCTACTATTTCTTGGTACCACTGTGGCTGCTGTTTGGCCAGCCATGGTCTGCATCCTTTATCACACAGTCAGGACTTGGTTGTCAGGGAGATTCAAAACATGTGCTCCACTGACAGCTCCTCCTTCTCCTGTATGGAATTAATCCTTGTACCATTCTTGTTATTTCTGGCATTTTGTGTTGCAGGAACAAACCGTGCTTTGAGCAACTAACATGGGCAAGACAGTTGTGGTGGACTTAAAAGGTCAGTGAAGACAAATGGAGGTGAAAAAACTGGGAAAGAAAATGTATCAAAGCCCAAACTGATACTGATACCGAGTGAGAGAAGTACGTCTCACTCAGAGAAGCTGTGGCTGCCCCATTCCTGGAAATGTCCAAGGCCAGGTTAGATGGGTCTTGGAGCAACATGAGATAGTGGAAGGTGTCCCTGCCCATGCAGGAGACTTCCCTTTGAATCCAAACCATTCTGGGATTCTGTGAGTCTCTGATTCTATTCACCTCATGTCAGCAAAGCTGAATGGAAACCAATGAGTTTGCTAAACTGAACTGCCACCCTAGGAATGGGGAAAAAGGGGGCTCTTGCCCACCTGTCTTCTAAGAGGTGACTTGCTCCTTGTCTCCACTGGCAATCAAGGAACCTAAATAATAGTTGAGGTTCTTATCCTCCGTATAAGATGGCTAAACCTGAGACATTAGAAATCCATGCTTAAACCTTGGTTCTTACTGTGAGCTTAAATAGACAGAAACCAAGTCTTCATAGGTCTGGACATCTGCAGGCTTACTGTACCATTTTGAGCAACCATTTTGAGAGTTTTTAATCAATTCATATGGGATTTAGTTGTTCATGCCTGGACATAATATGCCTATTAGAGTAAATTGGGGATTTGGGAAAACAAACACATCCTGCAAACACTTGAAACATGGCGAGCTCTTTCACCCATGATGCCTAATACACGCTGCTTAAATTTCCCTGAACAGTTCTGTCTTTGTCTATCAGGAATATTGTCTGATTTCCTTGAGGTTTTTTTCTATTAAATAAACTTCACTAAATCTTTAACTAGCACAGCTGTAAGCCTGAAATATGCATTGTTTTGAACAGGAGTAGACAACAGAGACAGGAGTAGACACCTGGGAATTTCGTACACTAACACTTCTCCCTTTAAACAGTCACTCACGTGAAGCTGACAATGCACTTCCATATGGTGCTAATTCCCAGATCAGAATTACTCTCCTGAATTGCAGTTATCCTATTTTAAATATGCACAACATTTAAACGTGATTAATTTGAAGCACTTGTGGCTAGTGAACACTAAGCATTCTCCTGGACCTGCTCTGAATGACAACTTTAGTTACTCAAGTGAGAAGATAAAGGAAGGAAGAAAGGAAGGGAGGGAGGGAGGGAGGGAGGGAGGAAGGAAGGAAGGAAGGAAGGAAGGAAGGGAGGAAGGGAGGAAGAAATGAGGGCGGGAGGGAGGAAGAGAGGGAGGGAAGGAGGAAGGAAGCTCATGCAGTCTGTCAGCATCCAGTCTGACAGCACTCAGTTGTGCACCTCACCTGTCACCCCTCCAATGGCCAACTACTTGTCAGCAAAAGCTGTCTGGCAGGAGAGTGGGAATAAGAAGGCAGCTGGGCTTTTTTTTTTTCACTTTTCAGTTCAGACAGGGGTATAATTATCCCAACATACATTCTGGAGTTCATTGTGGGCTTTTGTTCTCCCTCAGCAGAACCAGGCTCTGAATTCCTCATAAAGCCAAGTGGGGTCTAAAGTGGAAAAACGCACACACAGATGAAAACCTTTGGCCACACTGGAGGACCGCACTTTGAAATTATCAGAGTGCAATTAGCTGAAAGGAAATCAGGTAGGCAAAATGAAGTGTTTTAAACACTCTAAGGTATTTTTTCTAGCATTGATCTGTACAGAAAATCCTCAGCATGTTTGTCTGACTCACAACAAAAGGAAATATTGAAACACTGAAGAATTTTTTGAGGTGGAATGAGCATCCCATGGGTACTTGTAGTAGCGGCAGAGATTTTAAGACAGTGGGGAAAGTGTCAGAGCTGAGGAGAACACAAATCCTGCTTATAGAATCATAGAGTCATTAAGGTTGGAAACGACCTCTAAGATCATTGAGACCAATGAAGAAGAAAGAAGGGTAGGAGACAATTTGTGAAATCTTAATGCAAGGCCTGTGCAATTAGTCTTTGCATAGAGTGTGTTTTAATGAGGATAGATTTTTAATCTGTGAAGAGAAGGGTATTTCGGTGATTCACCAAGTCCTTGAAGTAAATGAGGACTTCCCTTACAAGAAAACCTGCTCAGAATCAGTCTGCCCCAAAGTAGATGGTTTCTCCTTTATTTGAAAGACAGCTTTAAAATATTAACTTGTGGCACTTGAAGTGGCTTTCCATGGCATAGGCCTTCGTATGTCCTGATGAATACTCTAAGTACATGTTTTAAGTGCTAATGGACAAGCAAAATGAACACAAAGGCTTCAAACTCTGCAATTCCTAACTCACATCCATTTCCCCAAAGTCAACCCTCTTGACAGCTGCCTCAGCTGGCAACAAAACACATATAAATACAGGCGCAGTTAATTTTGGGGTATCTCTGCTAATATTTACATATTCTGCCACCCAGTGTTTCGGCAGCACAGCTATTTCCAGCTGATAACTCCCTGCCTCCAATCACAGTTGTACAGTTGTATTTCATGGGCGAATATATATAATCACGAAGATGATATGAATGTCCTGCCTGGTTTATTAGCCTGTGCATCTCCAAGGACCATTTTGACATTCCAGATGCACTGTGTGCTCAAGCAAATCTTCAGGGGCTTCAGGGACTAATGGATTTCAGAGCTGTCTTGTAGTATATTTTTAATAAAATTGACAGTGTCCTTATTACAGGGATGCAACAGTAATGATGCCCAACCACCAGGGAGTGAGGAGTGACTGCCAGTCCCTAATCGCACAGAGGGATGCAGATAGACAGGTAAATTAATAGACAGACAGATAGATATCCACAAAGGTATAGAGATATATATGCAAAAGGAATTTCAGGAAATTATAGTTTGTTAGTGATCAGAAGTATCTAGAAGCACATACAAAAGAGATTTCTTTTAGTTCCCCTCTCTCTCATAGGAGGCAAGACCTGCTTAAGAGCCATTCACTACCAGTGAAACAGAGGCTGAATCCTCCTCTTGTCACCTCGACACATTTGCAGGAGTGAGTGAGGTGCCATGGGTGTGAAAAACTGAGATGAATCCACTTCAGAGGTTTCCGTCCCCTGTTTTCAGCCAGGTAGTTTACCTGGTGAGATAAAGAGACTCTGTTTGACTGTTCCTGGAGGGCTAACAGACCCGGATCTGGTGTCACACTGCAAGGCTGATCCAGAGCACACCACAGCAAACCCTTATGCTTGTGCATTGTCCCACCAGTTCCATTTTGGATGCCAAAGTGCTGGATAAAAGGCCCCAGAATCTTTCTACCTTCTTCCTGTTTCTGAGAAGGGGAGCAACTGCCTGTGTGTGAGCCCCACTGGATATTGCTTTGATGTGGAGCTCAACTGAAGACATTATCACCATAAATGGTGATAACTCATTTATGCAGGAGCAGACAGTGAGCCTAGTGTGTTACCTACATCCATTGGCTTCTCAGATGTTGCCATTTCATTTTTTTTCACCATAGATCTTCTTCTTCTAAGTCAAACTGAGGAATTTCTTCTAAATAACAGAGCTCACAATTATACATTTCAACGCAACTGGATTATAAAGCTGTCAGGCCCAGCTCTGCTCCCCAATCTCTATCCCTGTCAGCAGTGGCTGGCTGTGGAAATTTCAGCCTGAAAATCTGTCTGCTATTGAGCACGTTTTTGTAAACCTGCAAAGGGAAAGGGAAGGAGGGAGAAGAGTATTACCACTTCTCTGTGGCCTATTTGGAGGCACAGACCAGGGCTATTAGAGCTTGAAATTAATTACCTTCCATGACATAAATTAAATTTTTGTGCTCCTTGGAGAGTTGTGTGTTGGGTGGATGCTGATACATCATTTTTCAGCAGTAGATAGACTGTGATTTAATCATACATCACCACCCTGTCCAGTGGGTGATGGGTTTTCACTGTCAATGCACAGGTACTACTGTTGTGTTTGTTTTTCTTATTTGTAGATGAAGCCATAAAATCCTTCTGTAAGAAAAGCCTTCCTACAACTCACCCCCAGGCAACCAGCCCTTGTGCTACAATCAAACCACAGCTACCAACAGCCTGTGGAACTCAACCCCCACTTCAATAACTCAACTGCACAACTTAAAAGGTAAAGGGTGGGAGGGGTGGACATAAAGACAGCCCATCACCTACAGCCATCTGTAAACTCATTCCAGTACAAAACAGTAACTGGGAATGCACCACAGACAGAACTACAGTATAAACACACCTGCTTAGTGCATATAATCCATGGAAGACTTCAAAACAAAGCAGGAGACAACATTCAACCTGTTGCATTTAAAAATCATTAAATGAACTACAATCCAATTAATCCATGTTTCCATTGAAGTAAAAACCCCCAAAAGTACAATGAAGTCAGAGGCACACAGTGACATATAAGACCCAGAAATTTTCTTGCTGTAATGGATTTGACAAGCACCAAATGTTAAAAAAGAAAAGTCACAATCTGTTACACAGGGCCAAGATAGGTGATTTGCTGAGTAAAAGTGTCTTATTAATTGCAAGATATGAAAGATTAATTTAAAACCTCAAGAGACTTGGTAGTCTTGTCAGAAGCATCTGTCTCCAAATATTCTTTTTACAGGGCTGACCTTTGATTTTTTCTGATCTCTAGACTTAAAAGTGTCCAGTGCCAGTGAGTCACCGCAAAAGTCACTGGTTTTTGTGTGCAAAGTTAAAATCTGGCAGTTTCAATATTTAATGCCTTCTTTTTTCTGTGTTACACGAATGAGAGAATGGTAGTTACCATCTCTTCTCCAAAACTGCTGGTCCTATTAAGACCTTTTACAATTTCTTTATTCACCTCCTTCTATCACAAACTATCTCAGCCTCTTCAGTCGCTCATCAGAGACACATATTTCCATGTTCTCAAAAATCCTCGTCACTTTCTCCTCAACCACTTGTAATGCACTGAAATGTAGTCACTCTTGTCCCACAGCTGTGAACAGACCCTGAGACACAGGGGAAAAAATGCTGACAGACTTTGTGAATCACTATTCTTCTTTAACTCTGCCCAGTTTTGCTTGTATCTCCTCCAATAAATTTACTTGTCCTCTTCAGAAAACATCAATTGTCTTTGTCAGCGTAAGTTTTTCCACTGCAATGAACTGCAGGAATGTAGAGCTCCAGTATTTCTTTCTGTTAAGTTTGGGCATCTGATCTCATGGAGGGAGTTCTATTCATCTTTGTACATCAACACAATTGCACGATTATTTCATAGTAATCCTTTCTTGGGGAAAAAAATGGGCACATTCTTCTCGATTATTCACGTGGGGTATGCCAGAGTGTAAAAAATAACTGTCCGTTTTAGCAGGTTTTTCAGCAGCTGAAATCCAGCTGGAAAAACTAAACACATGTTAAACATCCATGTAAGAAGAGTGTTCCCTATATCATGGAGTCACAGAATGATATGGGTTGGAAGGGACTGTAAAGATCATCTGGTTCCAGCTTCTCCATCTTCCCTTTCTTCACTGAATAAACCTATTCTGAGCTTCCTTTTGCAGATTGCGTGATACCCTTTCTCCTGAGCCCAAAATCCATAACCAAAAGACAAAGCATCTCCATACAGAATAAAAACCATTTCATTCACCCCTGCTGTGTAATTTTATTTTTTTTAAAAGCCCCCCCTATACAATCACAGCTCCCTTGGCTGGAAGAGACTCTGTGTCTCCAGCCCAGCCTCCTGCTCCAAGAGACATTACCAACATTAGACCAACTCTGAAGTGATTTTGACCTTCTACTTCTTAGCAATTCTCAGGGAAAGAGATTTCTCTCGGTAACCCAATACAATTCTGCAAAGCCCTCCTGGAGGAGAAAACCTGTTTGAACCTAGCTCAGTATGTGGTGTTTGCTCCCCCTTATCTTTTCTGCCACAGCTGCAGCTTTGGGGACACCCTCAGAGAACACCTTTAAATAAACATTTGCATTCCAGTTTTCCCAGTGGGATCTGGACATCCCTTGTCATCTGATAGATGAGTGATCAACATCTGGACCTGGGAAGTCACAACTGCTGCCTTTTGAAAATCCCAGTCTTTAGTCACTATTTACGAGAGGAGTTGAGCTCTTAATTGCAGCATCTCCAAATGTAACATCACTGCCTTTCCCAATGCCATTCTTTCTCTATCAACAAACAGCACAACAGTTTCTAAGCTAAAAGATCCAGAGCAGTTACAAAAACAAAACACTAACAAGTAAAACCACTAAAATAGACATATAACCACACAGAGGGATTTTGACATGAAAGATGAAGCAGAAAAATAAATCTGGAAAAGGGTTTGGCAGAAAACTCACGGTTTGTTGTTTTGGATTTTCTACCCCCACCTCACTCCCCTCCCTGCCTTTTTTTAATGACAACAAATTTTCCACAGGATTCAAGCCTGTGAAAAGTCTTCAGGCAAGCTCCTCAAATAGAATAGTCCCTGAAGTCTTGGGGGGGGGGGGGTGGGGAGGGGGGGGGCGGGAAAAGAGGAGGAAAACAAAAACTCTTAAAACTCAATGGGTAGGGTTATTGCATTTTTCTTAGTGGTCAAATATGCTACTAACAGAAGAAAAAAATTGGTTTTCCTGGAGCCTGGAAAGAACCATGTTCATACATCTCTTGCTCCCTGTAGTCTAGTCAGACCAGTGTGACAGATCTGTCTGTTTTCCAGATCCTCTTGGATTTACAGCAGATGAATAAGCAACTGCTTTTTGCTTTGCCTTTTGCTTTCTTGCAACCTTGAATCTCTTAAACCCTTTAATTAGCCTTTTAAAGGAAAACAAACCCACCTATTCTTCTGTTTGGATGATCCACCATCCACTGATGGTTCTCTGAAGCCACCAGAGACCATGTCAGCTGCTGTCTGAGGCTTGGTGAGACCATTAATCTTCTCAAACATGATCCTCTTTTGAGAGTTTCAGGAATGCCAAATGTTTTCCTTACTCCCTGACAATTATGGCATATCATTCTTGCACTAATATGATGTAACACCCAGTTTTAAACGTCCCGAATACGCTGGGTTTCAATTCTTTCCATGCAGGTCCATTACAACCACCTCCACTTTCCTGTTTTCATCCTATTTCTCCTGCTTAGATCCCTGTGTGCAGTATGGGAAAACATGGAAGGTGACTTAATCTCCATCATAGCAGTGGCTGAAGGAAAGGCAGAACCAGCCAACATCAGCATGTAGTTGGCAGATTTAAGCTATTCTTGATGTCAGTTGAGTTTAGCTCATCAGAAAAATAGAACCTTACTTAAGGGAAGACTGCTGTCCTCATCTTTAATTAATTTCTTTTTATTATTTTAGTATGAAAGTCAACTGCAGAACAAAGCATTTAAATATGTTATTAAAGGAACTACCTTCAACTTTCACTGCCACCCCAAGTCACCAAAGTAAAACAAAGTGCCCAGTTTTGGTTTCATGTATACTTTTCATTTTTGCAACTCCATTCAACAACTTTTTACAATTTGATTTATAAGCTAAAAATTACCTCCAAGAGCACACACACACACACACACACAAAAAAAAAAAAACCAAAACAGAAAACTATAATATACTATAAAGAAAAAACACTAGAAAAAAGGTCAAAGTATTGGAAGGCCAATATCTCTAACTGAGGAACCTATCAGCACAGTCCAATTCAACACCAAGCTCACTCAGATAGATGAGGTTTAGGTACAGCTATTCTGTCGTTATTCCATGTTCTGATAGTCCTCACTCTGATATCTCCTGTAGCCATTTAGTTTCCATAAAACAGAAGCTTTGCTACCTATTAATCATAAGGATAGGAATTCACTGACATTTCCGACATATTTTAAATAGAAAAACGGAACATGGAAACAGATTTTGCTGTCAGTTGCAATTTTTGAGTTCAGAGTCAGTGAAACTACTGTCATCTATTTCAGCTTCAGCCCAAGAAGGAGCAGAAACTCCCCCGGAATAGGGTGCTAAGTATTATTTTCACAGTTCAATATCATCTTACTTCACTTTCAACTTTCAGCTTCGGTCTAATTAATTCAGATTGGCATAAAACCAAAGAACGGGACAACCACAGAGGTTGTGCCACAGGACAAAACCCATGACCCTCAACACTTGCTCTTTGTCAGTACTGTTACCCATAAATAGGCTTTTGTTCACTAAAGTGGTCGATAATCACACTGATATACAAAATCACATCAAGTAAAGAAATTAATTAGTTCATGTGTCCCCCATTTGATGTATGTTATCCTTCATTTGCTATCAACATCCTGTTGTTTGAAGCAGGAATCTAGGATCCTGAATCCAGGATCACAGTGCTACCCTGTGATCCAGGATTCATCTATACAGGCAAGCTGTAGAGATCTATGTCCATCAGAGTGGAAACACCTGGGTAAATGCAGTCAAATAAACAATCTTAGGTTATAATTGTTACTTAAGCAAAGATAAGAGCTCTGTTTTCTTAGGCACTGAAAAAGCACATAACAGTCTCCCTCCAAAAAACTGTATTATTCTAGTCAAGGAAGGACTATTTATTGACTTAACATTTATTTCTGATTTAACATGTGCCAAAAGACAGCAACTATGAACTGATTTAAGAGAGTCCACAAAAGGCAATTGAATTAAGATCAGTACCTTCTGACTGGCTTAGCTGAGTTGGTTCAGCCTGTACATCCAGAGCTTTACCCTACAATGTGTCACAGCAGCCAGCTCTTTAGCAGGGTAAAATACATTGCAGACTCATTTAAGATACCCAAGTTGTCCATTTATTTGCAGGACCAATTAAGAAAGATCCAAAGATTGATTTTCCTCTATCTCTTTGGATGCATTTTATCATAGAATCACAGAACAGGCCAAGCTGGGAGGGTGATGTGTTTAACATCACCTAATCCAACCTGCTGAGGGACAGGGAGCCTCTATGAGATTATCCAGCACTCTGATCAATCACATGTTGAAAACCTGCAGTGACAAGGCATCCTCCCTTTGATCCTCTCTAGAGATGACCATCTCCTACCTAGAAACAACCTCCCTTAAAACAACCTACAGTGAGAAGAATTAGCAAGAAACTCCTGTAGTCTCTCTGGCCGGAAAGGTGTTCCCTTTCTTTAGGACCATGAAACCAGAGAAAAATTTTGGATTTGTTTTTTGTCTGCCCAGAAAATTAAGTCTCAAAGCACCCAAGGTTAGAGAAATCCAAAGGGATATCAGAGATGCACCTTGAGCCAGTGCTGGGAAGATGTATCTTGGATTCATATCCCAGGTGAGCACCTAGCTGTCCTTGGTTTGTCTTTGTTTATTTGTTTTGTTTTCTCTGTCTTTTGGAGCTGCTCATCTCCGAACAAAAACACAATGTGTTGGGTTATAGCCATGAGCTTACAAGCCTAGTCATGGGATTTCTTTTTTTTTTTCTATGAGAGAAACCCACTTTGAATAACGAGTAGTCCAGCCATTAGAGCATCTGCCAGGGATGCAGGAGTGCATTCAAATGAAATCCCTCCAAATGAGGATAGGAAGGGACTGGTCATTCCTGTTGATGTCCAAGCATTGGTGTTTTCCAGCAGCACTCATACAGTCCCAACTTGGTGATCTAAGCATGCTTTGAATACGGAGAGTTAGATATAATTGTGAAAGAGTGAGTAAAACCTACTCAAAGCACCTTCTAAATGTGTAATAGAAACCAGGATGTTTGCAGGATTCACTTGTGTCCCATTGACCCTCTAAAGAGTGCCTGCGGTTCAACACAGTGTATCAGGGCTTAATTAGATGTTGATACTTTTGGTCTGTGTTTGGCGCAGCCACCTGTGAGAGTTTGTATTTTTCCTGCCAAGTTATGAGAAAACAAGCACTGATAAACGGGAACTTCGTCCTTGAAGGAAGAGTTTGGTACAAACTCTAATTAATTGGTGTCTTATTATTGGCTGACTGCCTTCCAAGGGCGTTTGAAGGAGAAAGCGAAGAGGAGGAGGATGAAGTAAGCCCCCAGACTCATTTAGAAAACATCCCTGAGGTATAACGCGCAAGTGCAGGGGAAATTCCAAGATGCCCATGCATGTGCAGAAGAGAAGTCACTTGCATAACAGAGGGAGGGACTGAAGGCCTCTAGCTGGGCGGTGCTGGCCACACCTGTCCAGGTAGACGTCACCAATTAATTGGATAGAAAGCAGATAGCTCATGCTGGAGAGAGGATAGAATGAAAAAATGCAAGCTTCACATCAAAGGACAACATTGCCTTTTGTGGTGACGCCCATTATGTGTGAGCTCATGTCCAAGAACGCAGCTGCTACAGAGGATTTTTGGCATTCGGAGTTGGTAAGATAACCTCGTAAGTGACACCTGAGTGAGTAGGGTGTTGTACTCCCTCATTTTTCTCTTTCTCTCAGGTTCTCGTTTACTTGGCCACTTCTTTGTAATAAATATTGGGGTTTTTTGAGCTTTCAACAGTGTTCTGGTTTCAATCTCGGCATCCGTCTAAATTCTCCCTATTACACATGGGTAGATCAGGACACCTGGAAAAGCAGAAAAGTACCATAAGGGGTGAGAATTTTATACTACTTTTAAAGGAAGGCAACACACAAGTTAAACCAGAGAAGGGAAAGGACCAGGAGTTCAGCTCCATCCCAGGATATGGTTGGGACGAAACTGCTCTCTACACAGAGACAGCAGAGCTCTGGAGAGCCAGCATGAAGCCAGAGAGACACTGAGGGAGGACTCACATCTGCCTATCAGAGGATATTCCCATTCCCACAAGGCTGGGACCAGTCTGGTATGTCACAGGGATCAGGTTCCCTCTACCACAGACACGGAGTGCAGTGCCACTTGGCAGGGATAACGGATCAGGCTGAGCCTGTGCACTGACACTGGCAGAAACCTGCTGCAGGCCCTGGGAAATCATAACCCAATGATGCTCAGCCCCCTGAGCCCAACGACACTTACTGAGCCCTTTCAACACACATCCAGACAACTCTGGTGCATATGGGAACAGGATCAGCTCTAAGCCCTCACAAACCCAAAGAGAACAGATTCATTCATGTGAGAATTTCATTACAAAGGATAAATCTATCGGCCTATACTTCTAATCACCTCTTTTTTTCAGTGACTTACAATCACATAGCAAGATTCCCAGCAGAGATAGAGATAACTTCAGGGCATTTTTGTGAGTTGTTGGAATTAACAAGGCTTCCATTTAACCCCAAACCCTTAAAGACTTCTCTGAAGTTTTGCTTCCTTGGCATGTCCAAGAGCCCCAGCTTTCACACAGTTGTTTAAACCCATCCCTTGTAAGCCTGGAAGGGGCTCTCAAGAGAGATCTTTCCACACCTTCAGGCCATGGTTTTGCTCTCAGGGATACAGCAAACACAGCAGCCACCTCCACATACTGCAATATGTCCTAAGCCAGAACCATCTCTTCCATTACCAAGGAAAAACACTTATTTTTGGGCGTTTGTGACTGCTTCCCTGCTGCCACAGTGATGAGATCATGGGGTTGTAATTAATGGTACCACATTGAAAAGTCCTTCTCACTCAGATTTGGTGACTGTCAAAACCAGCCTCCTGAACCCCATCCAGAACTGCTCTCTGAGATAATGAGGGCTGGGAAAAGAGGGGGTTTCCATATCAGCTTCCTTCCTTGCAAAACTGCTCAGGCTGATCTCTCACTGCCCTGATTTCTTACTGGTTCTTTTGAGCTTGGCCATGGCACTAATCTCAGCCTCGAATAAATACTTACCAGTCCTCTGGAGGTTCTCCCACTCTCCAATGTAAAGCCCTTTCCAGACAAGGAGATGTGGTTGTTTATTGACCATGGTTGGTTCACTTGGGAATTTAAAAATTCTTGCAACATACTCAATTAGCTTTGAAACAGTCGTGTTACACTTTTTGTAACAATGACAAACTCCTTCCTGAGCAAAACAATGAGATGTCAGCATATTCACAATATTTCAACATTATATGGTAATCCATTTGTATCCACAGTGTTGTTCCTAGAAAAAAATAGTAGGCCAACATAATGTAAGGAGTATTTTGATTTATTTATCTTACTATTTTGCTTCTTTCTTCTTTTTTTTCCTTTCTTCTCTTTCTTTTTTCTTCTTTTTTTTTCCTTTTTTTTTCTTGTTAAAAATACTCCAGGGCACATCCTGCCTCAGTCTTGATAATTCATAAATGAGACCAATTTGCTTGTCAAGATGGGAGGCCAAAATAAGCAAAGAGACTATCCACAGTTCAGAAAGCACTACCCTTCTTCTGGGAGGAGAACAACCTCAGCAGAGCTATGGATGTAGGCCTAGCCTTTTCTTCTGTATTCCAAACTGTTACCACCTTGCAGTTGTTGCTCTGGACCTTAAATCCAGGAGACAGATTTATTTTCCCCAAAGTTTAGGCAGTATTCATATCCTCCAATTATAATCTGAGTGGTTGGTTTCATTAAAACATGAAAGGGCATTATGAAAATTTGTTTAAAACCTGGCTTCTACTTGGTACCTTAACTTACACAGAAGCAACGAATCCAACCAATTAATCCTCTATAATGTACCCATGAGCCAGCAAGAATTATCTATGGGAAACCTCTTTTAAAGAGCTCATTTGGGGAAACCTTTCCAGAGAGTCTTCAAAGAGAACATCTGGGAGAAGATAATGATGAAAGGAAGGAAGAAAGCTCAGCTCAACAATAGGAGCTGGATAATTCCTCCAAAAAGTTATTACTGACCTTTGTTTCCAGAAGAAAAAATTCCCCTCTGGATAAATTCACCTTTCTGGAAAGGAGTTTAAACTTAACACTTCCACTCTACTGGTGCTTTGCTTTCCAGCACAGATAAAAGGTAGTGACTGACTGAATGGCATGAAATCTTCTTGCTTATCCACACCTCTGGAAAATATTCTGGGCTCTGCTTCCTTCCCTTCCCACATCTTCATGCTGTTATAATCTTTCCCATGTGTTCCAAAAAAACTGAAGGTCTCTTTGTATCTGGAGAGTAACCAAGTGCACACATGCCCTGATGATGTAAAGCCAGTCTATGTCCAAGGAAGATCTATCAGAATCCAGGAGCAACTCTTGTCAGCCCTTGGTTAAACATCTGCCTTTATTCCTTCCTGATGAAAACCCCAGAAATCAAGTGTTTTATCTGAGTACCAGTCCACCAGCCCTTGCGCACTTGGAGCGCCTCAGACCCTCTTCTCACAGCTGTGGCCTGGGGCTGAGCCAAGAGCAGGAACAGTGGCAGCCCAACACCTGTGAGAGGAGCTCCTGCCAGCAGGGCTGGTGCTGGTGGCTTGGGAGACAGTTGTTTCTCACAGTCCCACGGAAGCCTTGGTGCAAGGGACTTGTAGAGAGCTTTAAAGTGAGCTCCACTTGGCATAAGAGGTCTTCTGGGAATGACACAGTGCAGCCCGGACTTGAGGGTTTTTTGGTGTGGTCCTGGAGCTGTGATCTGTGTTTGCCAACACGTGTGAGAGAGCCAGGCTGTACATGCACACTAAGCAGGGTTAACTGAGCTTCCTACACCCCACGGCACCCACAGTTCCTGGGAAAGCAGCCCTGAGCCTCCAGCTGGAAATGGAGCTGGTGATAAATGAGATCCTGGGATGGGAAATGTAAGGGCAATGCCCGCGCCTTTGGAGGCTCCTTTGAACTGTGAAGACATTTAGTTAGCATTTCAGGCACCATTTATTTCACTTGTATCTGTGGTTTTCTCTTCCTTTGTTTCTCCTTGCTAAGCATTGCCCTTGTAGTTAAAATATAAGTTTCTGGGAGATTTAAAATCAGAAGAAATACAAGCACCTCTTAAAAAAAAGGACATGCTAAGGCCTCTTTGTTTTTATACTGGGTTCAATATTCTTGCAATCCCTCTCTTTCTCTGCTCTCTGAAATGAAGGAAAAAGAACGGCAAAGAGGAAACTGCCTCACATCCCAAAGAGTAGGGTAAATCTGTAACAACAAAGGGCCACAGTCACCACTCTCTTTTAAGAAGAATTTCGTTGCCTTTCGGTGCAAACCAAGGTTTTTCATCTCCGTATTGATGAAAAAAACCTGCCCTCAGGTTGTAGAAATACTGTTATACAGCCAAGTGGAACACATGGATGCTGAAATGGTCTGGGTTTATCCTAATCAAGGGGATGTGAAATGCAAGAAGTGTTTACGGCACAGGAATGATCCAGTGCTCTTTGTTTCTGTTTTCCCCAGATTCACTACTCAGAGCTAGACATGCGGGGCAGATTTCTAAATGTCTCTGGGTGCAGCCATCTTAGAAACCTCCATTTGTGGCAAAATCCCTTAAAGGAAACAGTAAAGGCCACAGTGCGAGGAAAGGTTGGCACCATCCAGTGTTGCTCCATCCACTGGTCCAAGAACCTTCCCAAAAATCTGAATCCAATTTCCAGGATGCTGAATGGTGACAATGTACCAGCAGCTTCATAAGCTTTTTATTTTCCATTGAGAAACCCATTGGCTTGGGTTTTGGATGGGAATTAAAACAACCCAGCTCCCTCTCGCTGTTTGTTCATTGTTCACAGGCTGCTCCCCATTTGCCCTGTTCAACGAGCTATTGTTCCACGGGGGCACTGCAAACCTCTGTGAGCACAAACTCAAACCACATTGTAAACAGCACATGGCTTTGTTTAATCCAGAGCAACCCCCTGGGCTCAGCTGGAGGGGGAGGCACAGAAGAGTGACCTGCCTGGTTTATCTCTGCCTTTAGAGATTGCCCACTCAATTCTGGTCCCAGGACATTGTTTGTGCCTATTTATATTTTATATTTGAAGACACAGCAGCATAAAATGCTTCACTGCACTGATTTGTCAGGGTTACATGGATGTTCTAAGGGTTTCCTGCACTGGTTAAAGCATTATTGTCTTGTTAAGCTCTGCTAGCAAACACTCCCTTCTCTTCAAACGCAGGCTGCGGATGCCCTCTGCTGCCGTACTGGTGTCAGTTTGGGGGATTTTTGCTGTTTCTGCAGAGATTTTGCTGTTCCTGCAGAGATTGACCTACTCTAGGTATCGTTTTCGCTCCTAATAAACACTTGTGTCTTGTCAACAAGCTTTTGGAAATACTTTGCAACTAAGAAATCTCTTAACAGACAACAGAACAAACTGTTCATCACAGTTTGAACTGTAAGTTTTCTTTTTTTAAAGAGGTAACTTGCTGTGTCAGTGCTTTAGCAGTTTCTACGTTTTCATGGAACAGGAGAGGAGGGCATCATAATAAAAAAAACAGTCATTAAATCTTCTAATTCCACTCGACTTTACAGACACCAGGTTGGAGAGGTCATTGCTCTGATGGTGGGAAAGAAACACAGCAGCCAGAGGTGCCTTACTCAGAGGAATCACCCTTCTTATACCCAAAGCAATGGGGGGCAAAGTGTTAAAAAAGTTAATTGCTGTCTTCTCCGTGGATAAGCAAACCTCTCCGGCACTGAGCATGAAGTTAGCATCTCTCTGCAGTAACTGGGGGAAGCTGGCTCTGTGGGATGATCCTGCAGCGTTGTCACCCTTTTCAGTCTGAGCAGTTAACCAAAATCTGGGGAGAAGTAATTGATGGAGAAATCAGATACTTCTCTGATGGACTCCTATTTATCTGCAATGAATATACAAAGCCCTATTTCCCTTCCCCCATTGTGTTTGAACAGCAGGAGACAAGACTTTTCCGTTAAAAACTCCAAAACTTCTTCCAGCTAGGACTCTTCCTGAAAACTGTTTCTCACCCTTTTCCTTGTGGATGCACTGCAAATGTGGACTTGGCTGTCTGAGGCCTCTCTCACTGGCTTTTCCACTCATATATCTGCATTGCTCTGAGAGCTCTGTGTCCCACACAGTCTGATGGGACAAATCCAAGGTCCATGCAGCTGCATTTGCCCTCAGTGTGGGCAGCCTGGCTGTTCATCAGCCCCACACCTGGCTTGCATCTCTCAGGTGTGTCTCTATTTCCACCAGCTGCAATGGAAAAGAGCTCCCTCAAGGGACTTTTTTCTCTTTCACCCTAACAAAAGATGTCTCTCCGTCTCCTCAGTGTGAGATCTCACTCCAGTCTTAGGACCACATTCAAACAGGATATGTGAAGAAACATTTTCTGTCAGTGCTTGGTCCTTGAAATATAGATTTCCTCTTGTTAGCAGGTACTAAATTAGAGGGTGATCGATAACTAGGTGGAGAAAGCAACCTGGAGAGATGATTCATCCCTCCATGCATGAAGAAATCTACCCTCACGGAAAAAAACACCCCACAAGATCTTAAAACAAAGCAGAATAAACAAACCTTCCCTCACTTCCACATGCTACACACAGCAGTAAATTCAGTGCTTTCTGGAGGAGGTCACGGAGTCCATCTGCTAATGGGTTTTCTGCCTGAGGGTATTTACAGGGAGAGCATGTTTGATGGACAAGGGCCATCACGGGTGAAAACAGTTTGACAGTGCAGGAGATGAAAGAAGAGAGTGACCAGAGCAGCTCAGAGCCATGTCCTTTGAGGACATGTCGCAGTAACTCAGGCACCACACACCTCTGGCAACGGCACTCAGACAAAGAAAGATGCTGGAAGAAATGCAGCTGACAAGGGCTGACATGAGAACTGCGGCTCTGAGCAGAAAACAGTGGAGTGACAGAGGAAGGAAGAAGGAACAAGCATGTGTGGAGCCATGCCAGCATCATAAGGAAATTTGCAGCTCAGGAGATAGGTAAATTAAAAACAGACCTATAAGGAAACTGGCAAAATATTATAGGATTATGGAAAGCAATAAGGAATTCATCAAGCCTGTCCCTTTTATGATGATCCCTCACACTGCAAGATATACCTATTAAGAGCTGGTGAACGGGGCCACAAGAAAAAAGTGCACAAAGGTGGTTTTTTGGTCTTTCAGAGCATATGATTTGTATATTCTGACCATCACACACTGGTTCTTAATATTCACATTATCTACCTATTTATCTACCTGTCACCTGGAATTGCTTTGATCATCCTCTTTCATCCTGAGTCCCTGCACCTCCCTCTCCTGTCTGTGTCGTAAGAGGCTACATCAGCAGAACTACAAATTGCAGTGAGCGTTGGGACTCCACCTGTAAATGACAATTCATAACTGTTTTCCAATCCTAGATGTTTGCTGAAGGTAAAGGCAGTGGTTTCTACTAAGAAGAGGTTTTAAAGTCTCATTTGTGAAGCCACACCATCATGCCCCATCCTTGGCCACATATCATGCAGTGATGGATACAGGAGCCGCTTTCCTGCAACATGGAGCACTTATCCAATATAAATCTGTTTTTAAACCCCATTAAGCTGTCAGCCAAGCTTTTGCCAGGTGTGAAGCCTTGCATGCTTGAGTCCAGGCTTCAGCGCAACACAAACTTTCATCTGGACAAGCCAGTTTATGACTTTGCTTCTCCATCCCCAGCACAGTGAGAAGCAGTGAAAACCACACAGTACAAGGAGATGTCACTGTCACTCTCCACTTGGCACACGCAGTCTTCTTTTGTCATTGTTTGCAAAATGGTTGGGTTTGGTTTTTTTAGTTTTATTTTTTTCCCTTGCAATAAACTCTTGTAGCCAGCAACTTCCTTGTCTTTCTCATGTTTCCCCCCATAGTACAGGCATTGTTTCTCTCTTCCTCTCAGGCCACTCTGTTTCTCATTAGTCTTGTGTTCGTCTCTTGCTTTAAACATGACAGCTGAGCTCCATTATTATTACACTTTCAGCTTTCATCATCACTTCTTCTCTTCTTTGTTGCTACAGAAGATGTCATAAGGGACAGTGTGAGAACTTGATCACCAGCTTCAGAGTGTGTGTTTTGGATGCTTCACCTCCCAACCTGCAAAAATAAGGAGGATCAGATGTCTGAACCAAGGTTGTTGATGCTTCATCTGGAATTTGGGCCCTAGATGAGGACAGAGGTTCATTTCCCACAGAAAGGAAGGCAGGGAGGAGGTAGCAGAGGTACAGGCAGGAGGGATGCTCAGTGTTGGGAGGGTGACAGCAGTTCAGACAGAGAGCCCTTGTCACGTTTTCCAACATGCAGAATGAAAGTGACCCAAACTGAGAGGAAAAGTGGCCAGTTCGAATGCTGAAACCATGACCAGGGAGGAATAATAACTGAGACAATCTGAGCAAAAGTGAAGAACCAGGTAAAATGCCCAACAAAAGATTTAAAAAAACATTGGGGAAGGAGGTTTCCGCTGTTACTTTTCACACTACCCCGAAACTGGAACAGCCAGGAGTCCCTTTCTGTGTGCTGGTTCAGCACACAATGCATGGTGTGTCAGACAGGCTGTCTCCTTCCCTGCACTCTCACAGAGCTGCTGTGCTGATTCAGTCTGACAGGCATTTCATACAAGCATCCTCTTCCCATCACCAAGGATAACGCTGAGGAATGGGGCTCCAAGCAGGTTTTGACACTTGCTCTTTCACACAAATTTTTCAGGTTATCAATATTGACAGGAAGTCTTTCAAGTGTTTCCTGCTAGCATGAGATGCTACGGGGCAACACCATCATTTTTCATGTGCAGGAGAATAAAGCTTGTGTGCAATTTATTAACATTACATAGTTATTTATACGCTTTAAAAATAAAAGCAGCCAGCTGCAATCTCCCACCAGCTGATCCTGAGACATCCCAGCCCCAGGCACATCTCAGACCACAGTGGATATGCAGATAATTTTCATGGAAGATCTCAAATGTGTAATGAACAATCAAATCTTCATATTAGATTTCTTCCCTATCTTTTCTTCTTTCCAAAAGAAAGTAACTGCTGTAATGCCTGCTCGATTAGAAAACTGAAATCATACAAATTTTGGAAAATTTAAGTTCCTCAAATTTTCTGATCCTTTTGAGATGTGGGAAAAAAGCTGGACAATGTTGGGGTTCACAGCAGGTCTGTCATCAGCCTGGCACTTATTGACGAAGCAATAGACATAAACCAGATTACAGTATACCCCTGAAAGGAGGAGAACACACAGCATGTAGAGGAATGTGGGCAACTTTCAGAAAGGAAGAAGATGGAAGACAGAAATTGACTTCCTGTACTGTAGCTGGGTCATGATGACTCAACAAAAGCTGTGTCAGCATGAGTTTGCTATTTTGCAGCCAATCCTGATGTATGTATACATGAGAGCACCAATAGTAGATTGACATGTGTATGTCCTGATGTATGTGCACATGAAGGCACTAATAGTAAGTTAACATGTGTGTTTTGTGAAAAGTATAAAGTCTGCAACCTGTTGCAATACAAATCTTCCAGCCTTCTTGCTATCCTGTCCCTGATTTGGAAGAAAATTCTATGTTGCTTTGGCCGTCTCAACATAACAGCGACAGGACAAGGAATTAATCAGAAAAACAACAAAACAAAAACATGTAAAAGTGCTATTCTCTCTGGAGTGTAGTTTGGTTTTTCTTTATAACTATGTGCTCCTATATTCACAGTCACAGAATCATTAAGGTTGAAGGAGACCTTAAAGATCATCCAGTCCAGTTTTCACTCCAGAACCACCATAATCACCCCTAAACCATGTCCCCAAGAGCCACATCCAGATGTCTCTGGAACACTTCCAGAGACAGTGACTCCACCACCTCCCTGGGTGACTTATTCAATGCCTGACCATTCTATCAGTGAAAAAAAAAATTAGAATGTGTAATCTGAATCTCACCTGATTATAGGGGAATATCCCTGGAGAGTGATGCAGCCCTGCTCCCACAGGATGTCAGCTCCTGATCAAAGACTCATATTTTACAAACCTGGAAGATTACAATGAACTTTAGCTGAAGCCTCTTTGTAAACTACCCAAAGGATGGAAAAACCTTACCTATGGGTTTCTAAATTTAGTCCAAGAAAAGACATCCCAGTTCTCCAGAACAAACTGAGAAGTGAACCTACTAAAACTCCAGCAGCTGCTGGATGAACTTCAGCTCTTTGGTAGACCTGGACCTCAGAGCCAACCAGAGACATAATCTGGGGGGAAGAAGAAGAAGAGATGGCTGTAACACAGTCATAAACAGTCCTTCATTGCAGTGGCCAAAGCACATCCCCAATGGACCGTGGGCACCATGGGCAGTAAACAACCACCCAAAGCCATTCTGGACTTCAATGGCTGGAGAAAAAACCTTCCCATAGTAAGTCTTAGGTGGGTAGATTCTTAATTAAATGCTAAGTAAAGACACAGCCACATTTACCACACTATCCCACATACAGCTTGGTCTGGGAAAGCATTTATAGCTTGGAGCCTAAAAATAGTTTCAGTTCAATGATTCCTTTGTACCTTGTGGAGTTAATAACTGCAAGTTAATAAAGGATAATACAGTTTTCCTTCAAAGGAGAAATTCAGGTCTGGTTTTAATCATTAGTTCAGTCTAGACCAGGAATATTGTCTGATTACCACCCAGATGGAGACAGCGCCGGGGTCACAATCACGGAGGAGTGCAGGTGAACTTGGAACCACAATTTCCGCTCCTCTCCCTTCCCACATCCAGCTTTTAAGCAGTCTGAGATGAAGGTTTCATTGCAAAATTGTAAATTCTTGAGTCATCCCATGCCAAAATTAAGTGAACAAGCATAATTTACAGCTTTCTGATCACAATCTTTTTCATTTGCCTGTGCAGCCAGAGAGGGACTGCACAAAGCTGAATTCACCATGTACTTGATTGTGAACCAGTGACTGAGGCTTGTTTTCTCTGGATTTCTCTGAATAAAACATTCAAAGTGATTTTTAAGAAGGACAAAATTACCCAGAATGGAGAGAAGAATGATATTAATATTATGGGTGTACATAATTGATTTATAAAAATTAGTTGCTTTCACTTGGGTTCAGACCCCAGTCTAGCACAACATTTAGAGCACATACCTGCCTTTTAAATTCAGTAGGGTTCAATTCTGCCTTTTAACTTCAGTGGGGTTCAACTATGTGCAGATTTAAACCCAAAAATCATACTGGTTCTTTCCCCACCATCATTTCTACTTCATATAATTACCAGTGAAAGAAAAGGGAGTCTGCACCTGTCCACCTGGATCAGGCCCTGTCACAATGATAAATGTGTGAAATGACAAATAATTTTCCCACATTTTTCTTTTTCTAATCTAAGGCAAACATTCAGATTATGCATCTGCAATGACATGTACCAAAAAGTGCATTTTTTGTTATTAAGGGGACTGTTATCTTTATGGGGTTTTTTTCATAGAATCATATAATCAACCGGATTGGAAAATGCCTCCGAGATCAAGTCCAACCCTTGATCCAACACTGCCATGGTTACTAGACCATGGCACTCAGTGCCACATCCAGTCTCATCTTAAAAACCTGCCAGGATGATGAATCCACAACCTCCCTGGACAGCCCATTCCAATGCCTCATTACTGTCTCTGTAAAAATTTCCATCCTGATATCCAACCTAAACTTCCCCTGGCACAGCTGAAGACTGTGTCCCCGTGTCCTACTGCTGGTTGCCTGGGAGCAGAGACTGACACCCACCTGGCTACAACCTCCACTCAGGGAGTTGTAGAGAGTGATGAGGTCCCTAGGACTCCTCTTCTCTAGGCTAAACAACCCCAGCTCCCTCAGCCTCTCCTCATAGGACTTGTGCTCCAGACCCTTCACCAGCCTTGTTGCTCTTCTCTGAACCTGCTCCAGCACCTCAATATCCTTCCTGAAATGAGGGGCCCAGAACTGGACACAGCACTCCAGGTGTGGCCTCACCAGCGCTGAGTACAGGGGAAGAATCACTTCCCTGGTCCTGCTGGCCACACTGTTCCTGATCCAGGCCAGGATGCCATTGGCCTTCTTGGTCACCTGGGCACACTGCTGGCTCATGTTCAGCTTCCTGTCAATCCAAACTCCCAGGTCCCTTTCTGCCTGGCTGCTCTCCAGCCACTCTGTGCCCAGCCTGTAGCGCTGCAGGGGGTTGTTGTGGCCAAAGTGCAGGACCCGGCACTTGGCCTTGTTGGACCTCATCCTACTGGAATCAGACCATCTCTCCAGCTTGTCCAGGTCCCTCTGTAGAGCCCTTCTGCCTTCCAGCAGATCAACACTTCCCCCCAACCTGGCATCATCTGCAAATTTGCTAATGGTACACTCATCTAAATCATCGATAAAGATATTAAACAGAACTGGGTCCAACACTGATCCCTGGGGGACACCACTAGTGACCAGCTACCAACTGGGTGCAGCACCGTTCATCAGCACTCTCTGGGCCTGGCCCTCCAGCCAGTTCCTAACCCAGCACAGAGTGCCCCTGTCCAAGCCATGGGCTGCAGCTTTTCCAGGAGTGTGCTGTGGGAGATGGTGTCAAAGGCTTTGCTGAAGTCCAGATAGACACATCCACAGCCTTCCCCTCATCCACCAGGCGAGTCACCTGATCTTAAAAGGAGATCAGGTTGGTCAGACAGGACCTGCCCATCCTAAACCCATCCTGGCTGGGTCTGATCCCTTGTTCATCCTGTACATGCTGTGTGATTGCACTGAGGATGATCTGATCCATAACCTTGCCAGGCACTGAGGTCAGGCTGACAGGCCTGTATTTCTCGGATCCTCCTAGCAGCCCTTTTTGTGGATTGGTGTGACATTCGTCAACTTCCAGTCATCTGGGACCTCCCTAGTGAGCCAGGACTGTTGGTAGATGATGGAGAGCGGCTTGGTGAGCTCTTCTGCCAGCTCCCTCGTCACTCTAGGATGGATCCCATCTGGTCCCATAGACTTGTGAGGATCCAAGTAGCTCAGCAGGTTGCTAACTGTTCCCTCCTGGATTACAGGGGGGCTATTTGGCTTCCTGTCTCTGTCTACCAGCTCCGGAGGACAGTTGTCCTGAGGACAACCTGTCTTACTGTTGAAAACTGAGGCAAAGAAGGTGTTAAGTACCTCAGCCTTTACCTCATCTTTGGTGACTATGTTACTCCCTATGTCCAACAAAGAATGGAAGTTTTCCTTGCCCCTTCTTTTGCTATTGATGTATTTGTAGAAGTACTTCTTGTTATCCCTAACAGGAGTGGTTAGATTGAGTTCAAATTGTGCCTTTGACTCTCTAATTTTCTTTCTACATGAACTAACTATATTCCTAAACTCTTCATGAGTAGCCAGCCCTTTTTTCCACAGTCAGTAAGCTCTCTTTTTTCCCTAATTTCCTTCAAAATCTCCCTGTTCAGCCAAGCTGGCCATCTTCCCAACAATTCGCCTTTTGGCAAACTGGGACAGCCTGCTTCTGTGCTATCAAGACTTGTTTCTTGAAGCATGTCCACCTCTTCTAGACCCCTTTGTTTTCAAGGGCTGTTTCCCAAGGTAACCTCTGAATCAGCCTTCTGAGTAGGCTGAAATCTGCCCTCCAGAAGTCCAGGGTAGAAGTTTTATTGTTAGCCTTCTTTGCATCCCTGAGTATTGAAAACTATCATTTCATGATCACTGTGCCCCAGACAACCTCTGACCACCACATCTCCCACCAGCCCCTCTCTGTAAGCAGCAGGTCTAGCAGGGCCCCACCCCTGGTAGGTTAATTTACCAGCTGGAGCAGGAAATTATCCTCTATACACTCTAGGAATCTCCTAGACTGCCTCTTCTCTGCTGTGTTGAGCTCCCAGCAGACATCCGACAGGTTAAAGTTGCCCACGAGGACAAGGGCTGGTGATTTTGAGATATCCACCAGCTGCTTGTAGAATAATTCATCACCCTCATCATCCTGGGTGGGTGGTCTGTAACAGACTCCCACCAGCATGTCAGCCTTGTTGGTCTTCCCCCTGACTTTGATCCACAGGCACTCAACCTTATTGTTACTGACTTCAAGTTCTACAGAGTCAAGAGACTCTCTAACATACAGTCACCCCTCCACCTCTCCTACCTTGTCTATCCCTTCTGAAGAGCTTGTAGCCATCCATGGCAGCACTCCAGTCAGGTGAGTCATCCCACCACGTTTCCGTGATGGTGACTACAGCACAGCTTTCCTGCTGCACGATGGCTTCCAGCTCCTCTTGTTTGTTACCCACACTGTGTGCATTGGTGTACACGCACTTCAGCTGGGCTGCTGATTTCACTTCTAATTCTGCCTTTCCACCCACAGGCTCATCCATGGAGAGCCTGGTTTCAACCCCTTCAAACCTAGTTTAAAACCCTCTTAATCAGCCCCAACAATTTACGGGCTGGAATCCTTTTGCCCTTGCTAGATAGATGAAGCCCACCTGACTCTAGCGGCTTGGTACCATAGAATTTGCCCCATGGTTAAAAAAAAAAAACAAAATTCTGCTCATGGCACCAATTCTTTAGCCACCTATTGATGACTTTTCCTACTCCTCTCCTCATTCATCCCTGCTACTGCAATTTTGCAATGTAAATCTCTACTTTTCCAATGGACACCAGACATTTCTAATTAAAAAAAAAAAAAGGAAAAAAAAGCACTGAACTTTACATAGAAAAGCATTAAATTAAAAGCATGACTCAGAAGAACTCGAAAGAGAGAATACATGCTGCTTGACCTGGTTCACTTGTCAGACCTCATCCCTCATCAAAAGTGGTTTTACCTACAATCATCTTTCTTTGTTTTTTTGGGGGAGGGTTTTAATAAATACAGTCCAGAGTTCTTAGTTTGAAAAAAAAATATTAATTTCAACAAAATCAAATCTTTGGTATGTAAATATATGATAAAGAAAGGAAAAAGGAAAAAAAAAGGAAAAAGGAAAAAGGAAAAAGGAAAAA
>NW_020884875.1:29080694-29174859 GCF_003945725.1 Corapipo altera | reverse complement strand
AAAAAGGAAAAAGGAAAAAGGAAAAAGGAAAAAGGAAAAAGGAAAAAGGAAAAAGGAAAAAGGAAAAAGGAAAAAGGAAAAGAGAAGGGAAGATTTAGGAAGGTTTGGGAAGGGAAAGTTTAGGAAGGAAAGGTTTGGGAAGGGAAGGGAAGGTTTGGGAAGGGAAGATTTGGGAAAGGAAGGGAATCACACAAGCAGAAATGTGATGCAAACCATGAAATACTTTCATATTCTGAGATATAACTGAGAGGCTGTAGAATTGCACCTTCCTGTAATTATAATGCCTCATGAAATTTTGATGGAAAATATTATGATTAAAGAAAAGGAGGGAGGAAAGCCTGTTCTACAACACTGCAGTGATGATGATATTTCTTTAGCTTCAGTTAGAATGAGTAAAACTAGGAACAGTGCTTTGGAAATGCCACAGTTCAGGCATGTACCACAGTATGACATTTTGTATTACCAAAATGAAACATAATTCTGACTGACCACACTGATCCTCTCACAAAGTCAGTGATCAATGCTGCAAACATAATCGCAATCAGTAGCAGAGTAATGATGTCTATTCTACAGATTATGAAGGGAAAAAAATTTGGAAAAAAATTTCTTCTACTGTGGAACTTCCCTTCATGCTCAGCAAAGAACTTTTACCTGCATTGAAATTAAATTACATCCTCATATTTGGTCACTTACAGGATAGGACATTCCATTCAGCACTGGCCAGACTTCTCTGCCTTTGAAATCTATAGGCACCACTGGGGGACAACCAGAACAACTAAGAGACCTTCTGAAAACCCATCCTCATGGCACTGAATGATGAAGGCATGATCTTCTCCTCACTAGAGAAAGGCATATTATGTGCAAAAAGGAAAGAGGGAAAACAACTCTTCTAGAGAAAAATTAGACAAGAGTGACAGTCTTTCTAGTGTAAGGATGCATCCCTCTTGGGATGTAGCATTTCCATGTGTCATTCAGACGTAGCAACCTCCACTCTCACACTGTCTCCCTTATCCTTCTCCTCCTCCTGCCTTTGCCACTGTGCTGCCCTTTGTCATCTTCCTTGTGCTCTGAGACAAAATCATTTCACCTGTGGCCACATCTAGTTAATCCTTAAACTCATCAAGTAAAATCCTACCCTTAGACTTGTCCCATGCATTTTCTTCTCTTTTTTGATTTCTATAGTTAAAGGACAGAGGCCTTATTTCTGCCAAACCTAACACCACCCTTCTTTAGTCAAGACTGACATCGTCCCTTCATTTTGACTTAAAATTATTGCTGACTCTTTTCAATTCCTCTTTAACCTTTGCTTTCCCTGCACTTCCCTCTGAAGGGATGATCCACCCAAGTAGATCTCAACCCTTTGCCAGGGACTAGGAGCTCTACGCTGGCAGCAGCTTTGCTTTAAAGCTCTGGAATTGCCTCTGTTCAAGTTCTCCACTTCATCCACTCACCTTTGAGGGCCTTAACAGCTGCCAGTGCTTGAAACCGTGAACCCTCCTTGGACACCTGATTTTTGTCAGAAGGAAGGTCACAGCCATTTCCAGACATGTGAAAAGTTTCTCCACTTCCATAGGATGTGAACTACACCCCCAACAATTATTTGGAGAACCTCATCTGTATACACTGGCGCCTGCAACTCTGCCCAGGTGCTCTGCTTGTCCTGGTTAGATGCAGATATTCCTCCTCCATCACAGCACTTTAACCCCAAAAGTCTCCTCAGTCCTTATTTATGACCCCAGATCCACCAGTTAGGTGGATGGCATCGCTTCCACCAGAGGGACAAAAGCCCACATGCACAGTCTGTTTTGCTTAGGAGACACCAAATAGCTCCATCCTAGAACATCAGAAGAACTGCTACAACAGAATTGCACATTCCACAGTAAGGATTTTAATAAAACTGTACAGTCTGAGTGGTGGTACCTGACTGGAGCAAAGAAAACATCAGATGGGGGTAACTTGCTCAGGCATCTGTTGCATTGATTAGTACATCAGACCTTCCTTGCCATCAAAGTCATGTGGAGAAGGGAAATGCAGTCCTCTGGTACATCAGGCAAGGGATCCAGGAGGCAGGTAAGCCATCAATGCTCTTTTATTAAACAGGGATGAACCCTCATCTGGAACAGCCTTTGCAGATGAGCCATCTGTGTTCAAAGAGGAGCTGAAACTGGAATGGGAAACTGACTGGAGTGCTGGGACAACTGGGGAGGAGACAGTGCCCTCACAGAAGATATGGGAAAGGCTTGCTTAGCATATCAAAGCACCAGAGGGAGCAGGATTGATCTCTAAAAATACACCAGTGGGTAAACCCTGTGGAGGAAGGATGGCTATCAAGCAAAAATAGCATACTGGCACAGTAACAAAAGTGTATAAAGCTCATAGTATTCTACAACTTCCTCCCGAGGGACAGTGGAGGGGCAGGTACTATGAGAAATAAATAATCCAATTTTATTATAAGCAAATTGATTTAAGTGGAAAGCAGGGGGTGTTGGGATTTATTTCTCCTCTTTCATTTAATTTCAGGAATTTTAGGCGCCTCGTGGAGATTGTAAGGTGAAAGGCCCCATCAGGGCTTGACACCAAGGGAATGTCGTGGTCGGGGTAGGGAAAAAATATATAAAAATGGAAAATATACCCTGGCCACGTGGCTGGCCTTTGTGTGCAGAGGGACGCCATCAATGAATCACGAGGGAGGGTGACACCCCCTCCCGAATTCAAAAAATTACCTTTTAAGGTAAAATACCTGTTACCTGTTGAATATTCAACATCTTAGGTGGCCAAGGGTAAAAAAGAGCGCATTTTTTCAAACCACGTGTGCTTTTCCAGGTGGGTGGCTTGGGACTGCACCCAGGGCTGTAATAAAGGATTTCTTGCTGCAATTTTCCTTGTCCTGCAAGTATTTTTTTGCCATTTCATAAATTGAAAGCAGAGATTTTTCTCACAGTATCGATCTCTACTCTGTGTGACCAGTGACAGGATCCAGGGAATGACTGATGCTGGGTCAGGAGAGGTTTAGGTTGGATATCAGGAAAAGACTCTTACCCCACAGGGTGGCTGGGCACTGAATAGGCTCCCCAGGGCAGTGGTGACTGTCCCAAGGCTGCCAGAGCTCAAGGAGCGTTTAGACAACACTCTCAGGGACAGAGTGGGATTGTTGGGATGTCCTGGGCAAGGCCAGGGGTTAGACTGGATGATCCTGGTGGGCCCCTTCCCACTCAGGATATTCTATTCCATTCTATTCTATTCTATTCTACAAATGTTATTGTACTTAAAATCTGATGGTTTACACACTGTAACAGGGAAAGAGGTTAATATGTCAGGGGAAAAACAGGTTTGAGGGATTCTGGAACGTGAATAAACCAAACACCGTTGCTAGTTGGCAAAAAATAGCTATTTATTAGAAAAGGTGGCAAACAGGGAAAAAGGGGAATAAAAACAGGCACCTGAGGGAAAAGAATTAGGGCGGAGGAAAAAGTGCACAAAAGACCCTAGAAAGAAGGCTCGATACCCCATACTCACCCAGGTGTCACCTATAAGATAATCTTACCCATCCTAACCAGTTATGAAGTCTCTCTGTGGCAGCTGTGTGTTCCGGAGGGGTGGAGGCTTCCACTTCAAGCAGGTGTCCCCGCTAAAAGCAACTTGGTCCATCGTGAAGAGCCAACCAACTCCCTCAAGAAACGAGTCTGCCTTTATAAAGTTTATTGAGAGCACCTGCCTCAGGGAGGTGTGGCCAGTACCGCCCCGTCAGGGGCTCTCAATCCCACCCCCTTGGTTATGTAAGTGCATGCCTCCTGCGCATGCATGAGCACTTTGGAAATCCCCTGACGCAGGTGCAGTGAATTGGGGGGGGTCTTTCCAATTGAGTCTGGGGGATGCCTTCATCACCTTCCTCATCACTTTGTCCTCCAACTGCCCTTGATGAGCAATGGACCAATCACAACAGACCAATTAAAACAGTTTACACAGAAGTTCTCCCTCCAAGGCCAAGTTCACTGCTTTATCAGCAGACTTGGCAGGAGAAAACAAACTTTTGCAGGTGGCTAGGGCCAAACACAGACCAAAAAACAACATCCCAGCTTAGTCCCAATACATGCCACCGCGTGGTCTGTGTTTGGACCATGGCACCAGTGAGGGTTTCAAATAGAGAGAGTCCAGAAAAGTTGTTCCGATCATCATGTCCATCCCCAGGAAGGAGGTTCGTGTGTGTTCTGGTGATCAGTTACTAGACAGTCTCCAGTTGACAGATATCACGGTCAAACGGATGAGCCGGTGTGTCCGCTTGCATGGGCTTAAACAATGCAATGAAAAAACTTAGAACTCCGTTTAAACCATGGAACAACTTAATACTTTCAATACTCTTTTATAGTATGAAGCAGTCGACTGCCAGCCACTATATGTTATGGACCTATGGGGAGCCATCACAGGTCCTATACACCTGGAGTGCGATCTAGCACCAGACAACCGCCTGGTGTAACCATTGCCCACACGGGCAGTTTACTCTCCCTTTGTAAGTCCAAGGCCTCGTTGGGGACAAGCCATCCTGCCATAGCAAGCCCCTGACTGCAGTCGAACCTCTCCACCTCATGGAGTGGCAGTGCAGGTACCTCTTGCCTCCATGCTATAAAAGGCAGTTGTCCAAACCAGAGGGTTCTGGAAGATTATGAAACCATAGCACAAATGAAACAGAACACCCGACTTTACTGGTTTGATCAAACCGAAGCCCATGGAAGGTACACAACCGACAATCCTTTCATTATCATTATGCCTACCAGGCACAGGTTTTCCCTCCTTGTTGTGGTTTGTCTTCATCTTCTGGACGTCTGATTTTAAAATCCTTCATTTATTCAGGACTTATTCAGATTAAGTCCAGATGGTTTTACCAGGTGCACAAGAAAGGTCTGTGCACCCACCTCCTTGAAAGAACTTCTGTGCACCTAATTTTCCATAATCCTGTGTGGAATTGCTGCACTCCACATTATTTCATAATAATAAAAAAAATAAAAATTATATTTTCACAAGGGATGTGGCAGTTAATGCTCCTGTTTAATTCAGGGGCTCTCTTCACTTTGCAAAGCTGGGTGGTGGGGCAGCAAGGTCAGGGAAACCCAATTAACCCTTCTCTCCTCAGTCTTCCGAGGAGTCCTGGAAAAGTTACAGAGGAATATAATAAAGACACTGGAGAGGGAAATTTATGCGAAGCATGGCAGATCACTCTGATGCAGTACATCTTAATTTCCAGCTCCCTGTGACAGCAAGAACAAGGCTGAGAGCAAGAGCTGTAAAATAAAATTATACTAATGAGGCAAGGGATAATCCATCTCCTGCTAAACACACCACCTGTCTACCACTGACATCAGTAGGAGTGAAATCATGTCCTAGTTACAGGGCCCAGTTTATAGCTGTGTGGGTATAACCAAAATTGTGTATTCTACACCCTCTGTGTAATTTCTGATGGACTGTTAATAATGGATCATTTGCAGCAGCTGCCCAGGGCACACCTGACACCTCAGGCTACAAGCTGAGTGCTAAAGAAACCCTGCTAGTGTGTTTCTTTGTCTTCACACTAATAACTGTGATAACAGCTGTTATAACTCCGTGTGACAACTCCTGTGATAACTGTGAGACATTAGCACCTTCACACCCAGCCTGAGGGGTCAACTCTGCTAATGGACCATACTGGACTGCCATAATAGGCAGCTGCCAGGACCTAGACCATCAAAGACTCCAATAATATCCCATGACTCACAGAGTTAAATCACCCATTGTGAAACTCCCTGCCCTAGGTGAGGTACTGGGCATTCCCACCTGAACTTGACCATATATAATCTTGAGATCTGGGGACTTCCGGTACCACTCATCAGAGCCAGAGGAGGACTAGAACTTCAACAGGACTGCCACTCTTGACAAGACTGTGATCATAATTTCAACAGAACTGCAGCCATCTGAACCAACAGGTTTTCCTTTCCTTTTACTTTGCACCCAGGGGGCCACATGCTGCCTAGCACAGGGGTTGACAAATACCATTCTGTTCTTGTCCCAGGGTGCTGGGTTATATGTCTGTTTGTTGGGGATGAAAACCAGTTTTTCTCTGTATCATTGCATTTATTGTAACCTTTTTTTAGTAAATTGTAACTCTGACTTGTAATCTCTCTCGAGTTGGGTTCATTTTTCCTGCGGGTTTACTTCTAAACCAGCACAAATTAGATCTGCAATTTGTGGGAATATCCAGAAAACACAGTATACTGCCAAACAGGCTCAGTGTTAGGTACAGACCCGAAGGAGAAGAATCACTCCAGCAACATCTCCTGGGATCTTTGTAATCACTCTGTGGAAGTATTATTTGGATTTGCTGCTCTCAGGCTCTGTTCTCCTATGGCCTCTCCTGCTTCCCACATCTGTGTAAGACAGCTGGCTGTCCTCCCTTCCACCACTTAGCACGGGTAAGAGGTACAGAATAATCCATCCCAGCTCTATATTCCAGAACTGAGGATTTCTGAACTGTTCAACAGCTCTGAAACTCAAAGAAGAGTGTCAGGAGCTGTAAGTCATTTTCCAGCATTACATATGCTGCCTTTGATATGTCATAAAACTGCTGATAATTGAATCCCAAAAGGCATTGTTTTCAGAGCAGTTGGGAATCAAACTCTCCTAACAAATAATGATTTTCTCATGTTTGCCCCTGAAGGAAGGTGATTCTGTAGGTCTGAAGGCTTCTGGGCTATTCCCAAAGCTGTAGATGTGGCTCCTCAAACAGTGTAGGCACTTAGGTGGCATGTGTTTTCAGGCGGATGCACGGGACTTAACAGCAGGGAAAAGGTGCAGGAGTGCAGGTTTACAAAGATAAAGGATCAGTCTGTAAGACAACTGCTCAAGCTGTTTTTTCCCAGCCAAACCTGGCTGGAAAGCAGGAATCAGCCCTGTAGGGTTACCAGGTCTGCACTCCCTTTGTATTCTCACCTGCAAATATTTTCTCTGCTGTTTCTCTCTCTGGCTGACACTCACCTCTGCAGTCAGACCTGGTCTCTGCTGGGCTTGGAAGCTTTCACCACAGAAATCCTTGTTTTCCAGGCACTGGAAATCCTCTTGGAATCTGACAGAGGACCCAATTCAGATTTTTGCAGGTGTAGAACAAAAACTCACAAGCAGAAACTCCTTTCTTCTTAACTTACTGTAGATGACTTTTGTGATGCAACACCAGAGCCAGGAACGTAAATCTCACTTTCTGCAGTCACATCCTTTTACACCCCTGCATTACCTTGTGCCTTTGTGAACCACACATATGAATCTATTACACAAATAAATTCAGCTGACTTGCCTTGAGAGATGTTGCCCTGATACTCTGCCAGGGGACTGCATGTCCATAGATCAAGGGATTTATTTGAGAAAACATCATTTGTTTGGTGTCTTCATCTCTGAATAAAATTTGTCGTACCATCATATTTCCTCCTCCTGTTTGGATTTCCATGCTAAATAGTTTTGATTTTTTTAAAGTTCTCCTCATGTGTTTCCTCCTCTCCAGGCACTGGGTAGTTTCCATTGCCATACTCCTGACCCCTTCTGCCAAACAACAGCCTCCTTTAATCTCTCTTCGAGTGAGACACAGTCATCTGTCACAAGGCTTTCAGAATATGAGGAGGAAAAAGATTTCCCACATCTTTAATTGGGATCAAGTCAGGATAGCAGAGGAGCTGCCTTCTCCCCAAGCATCTGCATCCACTTGCTAAATAGATTGCCTTCACCAGGCTGGCAGTGCTCATCACAGCCAGCCCTGTCCTGCCCCTCTCCTGGAAGAGGAAGAACCGCCTGAGGCTTCTGATTCACATCATCTCTGTGCAGGACCATGGGAAATCACATCTGACAGCCACAAGGAACCAAGAGGGGAAGGGCAGACCCCTAAGGAATAAATCTATAGGAGGGCAGGCAGTAGCAGTGCTCAGGCTTGTCAAGTATAAAACCTTTCAGAGTTCAAAAAAGATTGGGAGGAGAAGAAGGAGGGGGAGGAGAAGGTGGGGGGGGGGGGGACAGGAGGGGAAGAATTCCATGCTGTCCTGTGAGGTGGTCCACCAAAAAGTGGGCTTTGGGGTACTCAATTGTCACTAGTGAGCAGCCACGAAAAGGGTCAGGCAGGAATTGTACGACAAGGGCACAAGTACAAATCAACAGAAGGAAGGGTCTTACCAGCTGCCTGTGTGGCAGGAGAGAAACAGGAGCAAGATGCTCCTGGAGCTAATTAAGGGAGCTCTCTGCACAAGGCAGATGCCAATCTTCCTGAGTGACAGCCAGAAGGGGAAGAACATATGGCAAGAAACCAAGCTGAACAAGGGAAGAGATGGAGTGAGATGGGCAGAGAGAAAAAAATGCAGCTTCCCAGCAAACAAGGAGTGAGAGTCTCCTCTCCCTGGCAGAGAGCACAGGACCCCTCAGAGGTACCACAGGGCATAGACTGCTGGGGCCGTCACAGGTGTTACCTAATCCCAGACCTCCTTTTATCCACCACTGGAACACAGACCACTTCTCTGACCACCCATGCCAACTCCAAAGCCCACTGGAGATATCCCCACTGGCTTTTCCAGTGTTTCAGTCAGATTCCTCTATTTTAAATGAGTACCTGGCCAGAATTGGTAAGAATTAATACGGCAAAGTAGCATATGCAGCAGTTAAAATTATTCACATGCCAGCTGAGAGTCTGTCTCAACAGACCAGAATGTTAAGCACAGCCAAGCAAAGTCTCTTTATAAGGCAGTATATATTTTGTTGTTTGGGTTTTTTTCTAAAAACAGATGTAACAAAAGCAGTCACACAGTTGCTGTGACAGAGGAAAAGTCTGGGATTGATGGGAAAAGGCAGCAATGGGTTGGCAGCAGGTTTTGTCTGGGCAGGGAATGAAGGGGTCTTTAGCCTCACCTAGAGACAAGGCTGATATGTGAAAACAAACATTTTAAAACAAAATCCTGTTAACCACAAGAAGCCACTGTGAGTATGCATGAACACTGCACCTACAAGATAGGCTGAAAACACCCAGCTGCTCAGATTCCTTCACGGATTTCTGTTCCAGTGTGTTGGACTGAAAAGACTAGTAATAAGTTCATCTCCCGATTAAATACTTGAAAGCTGCCTACTTTTTTCCAGAGGTGTTGCTTCAGATTGTCAGGAGAGGCTGACAGAGGATGTTTTCAAGCATTTTGTTTTCTCAGTTCCTTCTCTGTCTCTCATTTGAACCATCAGAAGAGAGAAAATGTTTTGCTTCTGTGGCAAAGAGCCCCTGTTTGCCTCTTTGAAAGTGTCTATGTTCAGAGTTAAGAAAAAAAGCAACATGAAAATGTCCTGAAAATTTCAAATAAAATAAATTTCTTATGAATAAAAATTATAAATCATTTATTTATAAATGAGAAAGTGGTGGTGTGTCTGAATTTCCAATGCTAATTTCAGCAGCAATTTCATTAGCTTGTAAGAAAACCTTAGAGTAGTGTTACAGTGAGAACACAATTGTGATCAGAGAATATGATATTTTACCAGATGCACCCTCCACTCAAGGAATGGATATTTTTTGGAAACCTTGAAGAACACCATAGAAAATATATTCTGTATATCAGCAAGTGGTTTTAAAGAAATTATTAACAGCTTATTTGGTTCTAAGATCCTCTGAAGAGCAGCTCATACTAAAAAGCCTACTGCTTAATTCTGATCAAGACTTCATACTCTCAGAATTGACCAGCCCTGTTGTCCTGGGGTGAAAGAACAGTTGAGTAGATTTTCACAAGATATGTTAAAATGTCGTGGTTTTGCACGTTGTTAGTGTCTCTATTAGACTGATTACTCTCTGTAAGCTTAAAATAATGATAATTCTTTATTTCTACCAGAAATTCTACCATGAAACTGGTAGTATTAGGTTGGAGCTAAGAGCCAGCAGCAGCACATAAGGTTTTTGTTCTCCATAACTCTTCTTAGAGTTACTACCTGCATTTCTTTTGAAATTCCCAGTGTGTTCTGGAAGAAATGAAAATTTATTAATTCAGAACAATTCAGACATTAGGCCTCCTAATGGATAACACACACACACACAAACCCCAAAAAAACAACAAAACAAAACAAACAAAAAAAGAAAAAACACAAAACAACCACAAAAATACAAACATTTACTCACTTCTGTGTTTGAAAGCATAAAAGAAAAATTAATGAGATCCCAGCTTCAAGACTACACCCTGCACATCTTGCACACAAAATGAGAGTTCCCAATGAAATATCTTCTTAGCCGTTAGCCAAAGAAACAAACTCAAATATGTATTCAGGCACTACTGGAGTACAATGCCACAGCTACTTCCACACCAGTTCCTACCAGGGATTTATGTAACTCACTAAGCAGATTTTCAGGAGAACTGAAGATTTCCTGATCACTTCAATTACATGAAGAATCTGCCTACATGAAGAATTTCCACTTGGTGGTGACCCATTAATCTTTCCAATAATATAAAATGTGTAATTCTGCATCTTCTTAATTTTCACTGTAGAGTTTTGCAGAATTTAAGAGCCTTCATGGCACATCCTGGGGACTACAGACTCAAGGGACTTTGGCAGAGCATCAGTTTTTCTGTGAGAGTGTTTATATAAACCATTTGAAACCCTTAAAAATTCCCAGCTGGCACTGCAGGCACCAGTCCCAATACCAAAGGGATCCAGAAGATGAACTGCAGGATTTAAGACCCTTCCTTGTGTTAAGACTCTTCCATTTCAAACAGATTGGAAATGGAAGAACATCAATACTGAGGGTGTGCTTATTTAGGAATAGGTTTAAGGATTTCCACCTGTGGTAGTTTGGTCTAGGCCTTCCTTGGTGACCAGTTTGTAACCAAGGAAGTGCCTGGATTTACCCAGTATTCCCTACGATTTTTACATAAGCCGGGGTATAAGAAGAAAGGAGGAGAGGCCTTTGCCCTCTCTTTCTCCTTCCAGCAGCTTTGGAGGTGCGGGTTTCCCTGCTGTTGAGTCTGTCGGGTTGGGGAGTGAGGCCTGGTAAGGCCTTGCCAACCTTGGGTGGCGGAGGTTGCCGGCAGTCACTCCGGCATGACTTTCCGTTGTCCCAAGGAGAGTAGTAAGACACTCTTTGCTAATTCTTTTAGTTGCTAGATCTTGGGCTATTGATCAGGATATATATTTTTTAATCTGGTTTTGTTCCTTTTTTTTCCCCTTCCCCTTCCCTTTCCCTTTTCCTTGTGAAATTGTATATATATTTCAATTGTATATAACTGTAATATAAGTGTAAATATATTTATATATATTGCTTTAGCTGTCTCTCTCTCGTTTTGGTTCTCTTGGGTTTTTTTCCTCTCTTCTCACTGAGGTTTAGGGGAGGGAGGAACTTCTTGTGGTAGGGTTTGGAGACTTGGCAGGGAGCCAGCTTCAAACCATATCACCGCCAAATTCTTTTCACTGATGAGGGGCAGGACTTGTCATGACTCCACACTCCATTTCACAGCCCATGATTTCAAACTGGTTGAATGTGAGATTTTTCAAGGAGTAAAGACAAAACTGTCCCTTTCCCTTTGGCTTCACATTTCTGAAGTCAGGGGTGTAATTGGGACAGAGCTTTTCGGTCTCTTGAAGAGCCTTGATTAATATTTTGTGACAGAAAACTACATCTGGGAGTGAAAAACCTGCTCTTTGTTGATAAAACACTGAAAATTCAAGTTCTGTGCCCTTTTCACTGCAAAGACCAGCTTTAGCTGGAAGAAAACAATGACAAATCATGTCCAGGGCTGAAAATAATTTTTGTTTGTTTGTTTGTTTGTTTTTGTTTGGGGGGGGTGCATTTTTGGGGTGGGGGTATTATTTTGGGGGTTTTTTTGGTGAGGGAAGCCTGATAATAAATTCCTTCCATTGCAGACACATAGAAATGGCAGAAAAGCTGTAGACTGGCTCCTGGACACCTGAAAGGCAACTCAATAGCCTAAGAGGCATCATGAGGCCAAATAAAAAGTGTTGCTGCTCTTTCTGTAGCCCTGGTCCATCCACTTCAGCTTCAAGCCGAAGCCAGGAGAGAGGAAAGTAAAGGTCTCCAATGAACAAGTAGCTTGTGTTAATATGCAAAAGCTCAGTAGGATGCATTGACGGAAAAAAACATCATTTATTTGGAAAACTTCCTTTTTGAGTTTCCAAAAATCAATATTCCTTTACATTCCCAAGCAGCAGCACTTACCTGCAAACAGGCAAAGTGATTACTTCCAATAACCAATTAAAATCTTTAGGCAGCCAGCACAGGGCAGGCTGATGTACCAAAATCATAAAACTGACCCAGAAAAAGCACTCAGAACTAGGCAGATGCAAAATGTTCAGAAGAGCTGTTCCAAAATTTGCAGGGATTGAAACTCTTTGTCAGGCTTCAAACACAGTGTGAGTCATGAGTAACTTTACACACCACTGACTCAGAAGAAACAAATTACATTTTCTGACATATGACAAGATGTCAGCTTGAAGAAACAAAAGTGCAAAAATGTAGATACAAGGTTTAGCATTTTCTTCTAATTTCTTTCAGACTGTGTCATGTAACATCAAATAAAGCCTGTATTGTTACATCAAACAAACTAAGGGGTGATCTAGGAACCAATAAATCAGATTTAAGATCTACCATACACCAGTTAAATGCAATGTCACAAGGGTTACAAGAAGTGGAGAACAATTCAAGGGATATTCAATAATGGTGAAGAACAGACCCACCCTGGTAAATGCTTTCTGAGCTCCTGGGGACAGTTTCTGAAATGGAATGTTGCACCCAGCCTTTTGGAAATCAACAATTAAAAAAAAATCAATGACAGAACTAACACTTGCTACAGCAAGAATCAGTATTTCAAGAAGGGCAGGGAAACACCACCATTTATAAAACTTGAAGGAAAGAAATAAACCTATTTCTTCTGCCTACCTGGAATTCAGTGTTACTTACCAGCAAGTGGACTTGTGGTTTTTGTCCCTGTATCCACAGTGGCCTTGGCTCTGATAATTCCTTGTGCAGTTTTAATCAATACTATGCCAAAAGTCCACCACTTCAGTTCAAACAGCAGTCATTAATGTATTGCCTGAAAATCCAATTTGCTGCCAATGTAAAGTTGCCTAATATTGGTGTGAAGGAAAATTATATAAAATTTTAACAGCAGCTGAAATGTATTAGAAATAAATGTATTCATTTGTTCAATTCTTTGTTATCACAGCGAGAGCTGCATAATAGTCTGCGAAAATTTTCCTGTTTCATTTAAACGGAGACTCTTCCCTTTGAGTTTAAGTAGGAGTGGATGGGGCCCTGAATTTGAAACACTGAATCAGTTTTGAAGCGATGATATAAGGATTTTGTTTGAATGAACACATGTATGTTGAAAAGGTTGCTTGATGTCATGCAAAAATGAAATAATGCAGCACGTGGACCATGTAAAAAAAGCTTATCTTTTATTAATGAGTCTGTTAGTACCAATGTAGGTTATTTCTGTAGCACACAAATAATTTTAACTTGAATTTTCTTCTTTCAGGACCAGGTGAATGGACTGTCCCTGTTGCTCCAAAATGTGCATTTGATAAGGATTGCTTGGCTCACAGAAAATACAGCTTAGTGGGAATGCAAAGCCACACATTTTTGTCTTTTTCAACCATGGGTGCTTGCCTTTATACATGGCACAAGGAGACAGAAACTGCAATTATGATGAATTTTTTTCTTCTGGTGCTTTTTCCACTAATGTACCATTAACTCTTTACAAACAAGGCTCATCATTCCAGTCCTATAATGAGCACTGTATTTCCTGTCTAATTCAATTAGTGTGTTTATCCTTTCTGACTCTTGCTGGCACCTGAGTAGAATTGTGATGATACAGGGGATACATGGAGGAGTAGAGTCACCTTCCACTACCATGAAGGACTGTAACACTAAAAGTCACAGCAGAGATAAGATAACTACTACCTGTGCACCTTGTCCCAGTGGATCCTGGGGATAATACCAGTTGTGTCATAGTTTAGGAGAAGCTGATAAAAGGAAACAAATTTTATTTTTCTTGGTAATTTTTTTTACTTTTACCTCTCCTTTTCATTTTTTCATTCTGTTTTATTCTAAAGTTTGCCTTGTAAATCAGCAGGTACAAATTCCTATCTTTTGCTCAAGTGACTTCCTGCTGAAAGGGCCACACACATCATTAAAGTCTGCACCAAAAAAACCTGAACTGTTACACACTGCAGGTTTGCAGTAATGAGTCTCTCAAGCACAAAGCCAGCAGATATTCACCCTCAAAGTCAGGAGAACACAGCTGGGTTGGAAAAGGACATGAGGATTGAGGGATATGACTGGAGGGTATCTCTCTTATTCCCAGTCTCAGAGTTGTAAGAATCTTTCACAGCAACAGGGCTAATTTTGCCCATTTAAAACATGCAAGAAAATGACAGGTAAGAATTACCCTGACAGCACCATCAGACAGTAACTAGAAGGATAAATGACCTCTGTGGGAGGAAGAAGTGCCTTTGTGTCCCAGAGAACACAATGTTCAGGAAGTGCTGCCGTGCTTGGCTCAGCAGGGTGAACATTTCACACCAGTGACTGACAGTCATTTTGATAGGCTGCCACTGACTGGTGTCAGGTTTTAATTTCCCAACCTCCAGGGCATGACAGCACTGCTCTCCAGACCACGGGGAGCATCACCTATTTAGCACTGGCATCCTGAACTCTAACATCTGCCAACATCTGTCCCCACTGGGTGCAAGCAGAGGGCACCAAGCTGGAGAGTGTTTTGCCACTCAGCAGGGAATACCCTGGTTTTGATTTGCACCTTCTCTTGTTAACCTCACTCAGGTTCCCAGGCATTCATTGTTTCGCTTGTTTCCTTTATGAAACAAATGAAAGTTTGGCAGCAGCTGCCCACAGGCAGCTGTGGTAAGTCCTTACTTCTGGTTATGTGTCAAAAATGGGGAGTTTTTTTCCCTCTGAAGTACTTCCCTAAATCAATCAACTGATTTGGGTTCCACCTGTGTGTCACTGCTGATGGCTCAGCAATATTTAATTGGTACCTTTCACCTTAATGATGCATCTCCAGCATCACTTATTGAGAATCTCCAGAATCTCTGTTTCAAACTGCATAAACTTCAACAAACCAGGAAATATTCAGGAATGCCTACCTAATAATTAGGAGATCTTTGGACACCTTTCAAGGTGTTTAAAGACCACTGCAGTATAGTTTACAAAGACTACAAACAACTAATTAGTTCTATTATCTAAAATAAAACAGGCATAAAACATGCCTGCTAAATCCGTATTTGCAGAAGATTTTCTAACATATTATTACTTATTATTACATAGTATTACTTATAACCTAAAAGCACTATAGTTGGTACGTTACTGTGCTCTTCCTTACTAGAAATCAGGGCCAAATCATGGCTAATTTGAAGTTCCCAAACTTTGCCTTTAACGGAAGAAAGGACAAGTTTGAGGACCACCGTGTCCTAAATGCTCAGACAAAGCACTGAAAATCATATCACAGTACCTTTTTCAGTGCTAAGGAGCTTCCTCCGCTTTGCTTATATAGATTTTGAATTATAGCACTGGTTACCCCCATTCAGGTAAAATTCACAAGGGAGACTGATGGGATTTGATAGGAAAGAAATTAACCTTGAATTACAGGGTATTATGCTTATAATCCCTCTTCTGGCGTGCAGTTGAGGCAGGAAGTTAAGGGTAAGCCTTTGACCAGATGTCTGGTGCTCTCCCACTGGATCCTCAGAGTAAGCCTCCAGCTCAGACACAGGGAAGTATCAGGATGCTGCTGTTCTGGAGCCATCACTGCGGATAAAAACACAGCTTAAGTGGCTCTGAAAGAAAAGGAGTTTATGACGACTAAGAGGAGGGGATGTAACTTGGAAAATAAAAGGAAAGCACATCCTGAGAAAGAAATTTATGATATTTTGTCAAGACACAGAGGAAATACAAAATGAGGAAATATCTTGCCTTCTGAAAGAACAAGCTAAGAGATTTACATCTATATCTATCTATCTATACATAGATACACATCTATTTAGTATCTTTATTTGATTTCAAAGTCTTCATTACTGATTCTCTCTTCAAGACCTTGTAAGCAGGATAAAAGCTATGCATTTTGGCTTTTTGCTACAGGAATGAAGTCCCATAACATGAATCTCTTATTCACAATGGAATTTTTTTATCTCAGCTTGTTTCCCAAGGCGTCTTTGAGATGATGATCAATAAATAACCAGTTAAACAGTCTGTTTCTGTCTACTTTTCCTTTCATCAGCTGGTGAAAGACCTGCACCAACTACACACAACAGTGCCAGCAGAAGAAAATACCTCGTTTCACTTAGATGCACATTGCTAAATATAGATTTTACCAAACTGCTTGTTTCTAAGTTCATAGGACTCATTCCCACTGTTTCTCAGTGGCTCCTTCTCATCTCCCATGTCGCTGTCTTTCGTCTGTGCAAAATAGGCAGGAGAAGCTTTGCACTCATGGTGCCTGTCAAGGGATTTGAGATGGATCAGCATGTGAAGGGCATAGGCAAGGACCAGCAGCAGGATCAGGGACATCACCAGCCCCATCAGTATTGCTGGAGAGAAGAAGGATGCACAGTCCTTTGCATAGGCAAAATGTCCTTCCTGGATGTTAAAACCTTGGATCTACGAGGAGAACAAGAGAGCTCATGTTAAATGAGGTGCTTGTGTTCCTGATGGCAGTAAGAATTTCTAATTAAATACCTGCACATTGCAAATTTGTACCTCCCTGTGCTGGCTGGAGTTAATGCTCAGAGGTTTTCCAGGTCAGTCTTCTAGAAACCACTAGCTATTCTAATCCCCTCTGCTCTGCTGCCCAAAGGATTTGTAGTTGTGTTTGAAAAAAAATCTTCTCTTGATGGTCCACAATATTTAATTAATGCCTTTCACCTTAATGGTGCACCTCCAGCATCACTTGTTGAGGGTCCTCAGAGTCTCTGTTTCAAACTGCATAAACTTCAATGCAACAAACCAGGAAATATTTTGAAATGCCTACCCTAGAATTAGGTTTTCCTCACCAGATCCATGTGTGTGGTATTTGGTAGCAAACCAACTACACTACAGGAAGCTGCATCCAACTATGGAAAACACCAACAATTTTCACTTGTGGCTTCAGCTCTAATATGAAGTTTACCACACTGGCATTCAGGGAATTGTGCCAGCTCCACTAAATCAGCCCATGAGCATTTATCTCATGGTGAGAAAAGAGGACCAGCTTTCCTCTTCAATTCCCTTTTTCAGCTCTTCATGCCCTATGACTTAGGTATGTAAAAGCAAGATGTTCTAGTCCAGCCCTCTGAGGCTCCCTCATTGCCAAACACAGAAAACTTGGCACTTTTAGAAGATTATTAATCTCATCCTAAAATAAGGACTTAAGACGAGTCAGAGGAATTATCCACTAGCTTTAGAGGCAGGCTGGGGTGACTATAATCAGGCCACAGGGTAAAATTCCTAGGCATCAAAAGTTAAGCGAGATGAATCCTGTACCTGGTGTCTGATGCTGTTACTGATGCGACGTTTAACGGCTCTGCTCAGAAAGATGGAACACTGGAAGTTAAATTCACCCCCCACACTAAAGGGAACACAAGCAGAAGACTACAGAAAATCTATACAGCCCTTAATTTCCTTTGATAGGGAGATAAAGAGAATAATTTAAGTTCTTATTTCAATTTTGTGTTCCATGGAAATCCCACAGACTGTACATAGAAGGTCATTATATTTCCTTGTCAGCAAATGGCCAAAACTTCCCATCAATCTACCTACAGGATCCCATGGGCCTAATTCCATGATGTTACCTGGAAATCAATAAAAGTGACTTCCCAGAGCTGTGAGAGGTCATTTGCAGAGCTGGGAATGAGGAGAGCATCGTATCTCTGCAGGCTGCTCACGTGGTCGCAGTGGTAGGAGTAAGTCGCCGGCGCATGGATTCGGGTCGCATTGAACGTCGCCTGCACCGAGTGGTTGTACAGCAGCTGCAGCCTGTGCAGGCTGAACCAGTTCTGAACAGATAGCTGGTAATAGCTGGTGGTCAGCAAGAGCCTGGAAACATCGTGTGGGGAGAGAGGTGAGTAGGAAAACAAGTCAAAGGGTTCCACCTGTTGAATTTGCACATTGAACAACCTTAGGAGACTCACTGGCATGACCAGTTTATATTTGTGTGAGCTCTAGATCCTTCCACTGAGTCTGGAAAGCGAGGAAGAGATTTCCATGGAGGTGGCAGAGCCCTGTAACAGCTGCCCAGGGAGGGTGTGGAGTCTCTCTCTCTGGAGACATCCCAGACCCACCTGGACATGTTACCGTGTGACCTGCTCCAGGTGACCCTGCCAGGGCAGGGAGTTGGGCCGGGTCATCTCCAGAGGTCCCTTCCAATGCTAAAAATTCTGTGTTTTGAGGTTGTTCATTATTGCAACTGAAGGAGTTTGCTCCTTGTTACTTGTTCTCCCACACAATAAGAGGATTTTGAGGGATTTTTAATAAATGGTTGAGCAAAATATATCCAACACTGGTTGTAGTAGGTTTGTTTCCTTTTTCTGGGAGGAAACATAGGATAAGTCACCTGATTCATATTGACTTGGAAGATATTCCATATCATGTTACATCAGCTCAGATATAAAGAGGGAGAAGGAAGTAACTCACTCTCTTCTGTGATAGCTATCTGGCAGGATGTCTGCTCCTTGGAGGAGAGAGAGAAATAGCACTTCGCTTATTCCAGGAAGTAGAATTTTACTGTTAGTTTCCTTTGTCTATATTTTTGTAGTGTTATTAGTTTTTTTTTTCCTTTCTTCTGTGTAAATATAAAACTGCCTTTCTTGGTAAATCCTGGGTTTTTATGGTTTTTTTCATCTCCCCTTTTCCCTCTGGATGGAGGGAGACCTGCACAGCCTCGGTGGACACCTAGCATTCAGCCAAAATAAACTACCACACTGGTATTGTACTTCCATCCAAGATATGGGAAGTTAATTAACAAGAAATGCTGTTTTTTCTGTCACCAAGAAGTAAACATAAACCAGGTCACAGTCTGAGGTCTGAACAGCCCACACTACCAGTTCTTGACATAAAATTCCCAAGAAAGATGTAGTAAATCACCAAAGTTTAGCTAAAATCTCAGATATAGAAAGATTCTATACAAAAGAGATGATGTAAACTTTTCTCATTAATAGAAAAGCCAACAAAGGAGAAAAAATGCCTTAGAACAAGGCAGGCAAATGACAGACACACTGAATGCAGGTGTGACAATTATACAATCAACAATTTCTATCACATTATTTTTGCTTAAACAAATTCACTTATAATTCCACAAGCAACTGCATAACAATGTATATTAACCTGGTTTTTATTATCTGGTTGGGTTTTTTTGCCATATAAACTTACCTGATAACTAGTCCCTTTAGATTGCCAATGTCCCCAAACTTCAGAGAAAGCCTAGGTCAAAAAGCAAGTTACATCAGGCTAGGAAAAAAATTCAAAAGTCTTCAGAGAGAAAAGCAGCACAAAAGATTAAACTCAGTTATACCTGGAGCCTTTTGTTCAGTATATCCTTAAAGTCAGTGGGGAAAAAAAACTGGAAGGATTAAATTTTCCTCCATTGAAATCTACTAGTTCACCTGCAGTTTGGAACGAGGTCCAAACTGTCTAGAAAGAGTATAAATGTATGTTTAACTTCCAGCACAATTAAATCCCACTGCTTTGCACATCAGTTGGTAATTAGTTCAGTAGATCTCTGTTCTCCTTCTCAAGCCATGTCGTCTCAGTCAGCTATCACCTCTGTATGTCATCAGAAAGTGTAAACACACATATTATTCTCATCTTTTTAAATACCAGAGCATAAAAAACACAGATGTCTCTGGAGTCCAAAGTCCACACATGCACATCATTAGAGCCACATAAATACCCTGACTGTGAGGCAGCTCTATAAAGGTCACCTGCAGTGAGCATGGGCACCTGAAATTTACTAAATTAATCTATCAGCTTAATGCACAGTAGCAATACGTAACTAAGTGGAATATATTGTTTCATCACTTAACACTAATATTTTGCCTCTTAAAACCTGTATAGAGATTCTCATTGTTCACATAAGACAAAAACAAAACACAGCAGAAACATGCAGCATCTGAAAGACTTCCAAAATTAAAGCTGAAGAATATATTTAAAAAACAAACAAACAAACCAAACCAAAACAAAAAACTTCACACAAAACAAAACTAAATTAAAAAACCAAACAAACACACCAAAAAAACCCCCAAACAGCTATCCCTATGATTTCATAGGAGATCTAGACTTCAAGACTCCTTGACTAACACTGGTCCAATAAGCAAGGACACTGAATCCAGACTATCCCTTTCTTTATTGCAAAGGGAAATCATAATAGCTGAGGATTAGCCACAGGCAAATACAGCATTCAACTAAGAAAAAAACACAGGTTGGATCATTATATTCCTATAGTAAACAAATATGTGTTCGGTGTCTAATATTTTTTCCTGGCTCCAGCTACTTTACCCTGATTACACAGCATAAATCAGCTTGAAAGACAATACAGAGAGTTGTCTTAACAATGAAAGCTAGAGAAGGGAGAATTCTGAGGGATTTTTTTCTGATGTGAGAAAAACTGGGCAATCTACCATGTGAGGACTGAGCCATCAACTGGCTTAATTTAGGTTGGTCCTTAAAACTGAGATTACAGAGCAACTTTCAAGCAAGTTTTTCCCTTTCCTCTCTGTCACAAACACTGCTTCAGCCACAGACCCAAATCACAAGAGAATCACACATTATCTCCCTCCCAGACAGAGTCAGGGCAAGCCCTAATTTCTTAGAAATCTGTATTTACAAAATGAAGCCTCTACAGTAGTAAGACTACAGAGGTACCCGTGACAGACAGGGAGACAGAGTAACCTGCTTGTCTAACAGTCTCCAAATATCAGCTCTAGAAGGAGTTCACAGACCACAAAAAAACATTGTCCTTCTGATTTTCCAGGTCTTATGAAAAACTATGAAACTATTCTTTGTGTTTTGAAACCCTTCATTTTGCAGTCTATTACATTGCAATAATTACTAATCAGAGCAAGATTATTTCCAAATTGTAGACCAGAAGAGAGGACAGAATGTTTGTTATTACTTTTTATTTCTAAAATAACTTTATTCCATTCTCTACCTCCGCCTGTTTTGACAGGAAAAGGGTAGGGAGAACTAATGGAATAGTTCACATCTTGATGGAACTGCTGCATTGGTTCACATGTTGATGACATAATATTCAGACTGCCCTCGTTGAATACTATGATACTACACACAAAAGTCCTGGTTTCTTTTTCAATTTTACTTTTAGTTTTCAGGCATTTCTCAGTAAAATTTCTGTGCACCTTGGGTTATCCTTTGCAGCTGTGTGATCAGAAAGAGTTAATACTTTCTGGGGAAACATATTTAGCTGTACAGGTGAAATGCCATATAGGAGTAAGTACAGACCCGCATCCTGTACAGTACTGCTGGCACACCTCCTGTAAAGGGGTGAGTAGTCATGCACAGCCCAAAGGCCCCATATTCAGCATAGAACCCACTCTTCAGCCTCCCAAGCAATTGTCTAAAACAGCTGGAAGCTAAACAGATCAACAGCTGAGGCCTCACAGGCCCTAAGAGCAAAGCTGGCTGGCCCCAAGGAGTGACCACACCACTGCAACAGCTCAGTACACCCATGTGCCCCATGAAAGGCTGGCTTTAAAGGATATAACCCCTGCTGCTGCAATGGCAGGACATTTAGGAAAGAGCCCCGGGGCTCTACAAGGTCAGTTTTCCTTCAGTATGTACTTCCTAGACTTGTAATCTGGCACCAGTTCCACTGGTGTAGCAGAATTCCACCTTACATTGCACTGTCTTCACTGCAGTTTGAGTCTCCAACATCCACTGTGGCATGGACACCAAATGTCTTCTCTGTCAAGTCCAGCTGAGTGTGGTTTTCAAGCCTGATCATGATCCTCTTGGCCCAGAAAAGGATGCAGGGGATGCCATTGACCGTGACATTGAGGGGGCTGTGGTGGCTGTGGGAGAACCGCCTCCAGAATGCTCCTTCCCACTGCCCTTCCCTGCTGAAGTTGTGGCTGACAATCTGAGGAACCACACAAAAGATGGCTATCAGAAGGTGTGCATTTCAGGATTTGCTCTCCATCCTACCAGAATAAATGAGGTTGTTTACCTGGGACACCAATAAGAAGTACTTCAACACACTGAAAAGGACTCAGTTTGGGCCAAGGACACAGCCTACCATGCTGAAAGCACATTAGGCAGCTGTCCAGGTGAACGAAATGCGCAAGTTTACACCTGCCTGCAGGTAGTTTGGCTCCTAATTGCTTTAAAATCAGGAAAATACCTGCTGCAGACCAGGATGGCTCAAGTGTGGATCCTTGCCTTTACAAAATCAGTTACAGGGTTAAAACCCAGGGACTGCAGCTTCCATGTCATCTGGAAACACTAGAAAAATGCTACCCCTTCTAAGCCAAAATTTCATTGCAAAAAGACAATTTGGCTGTCAGGCAACATAATTTGAGACAGTGACTTAGAGCTCTGAAAGAACTTAAAAATTTAACTGCCATTTCCAGATTTCAAACTCAAATTTCCAGACACCAGCTCTGCCCCACTAATGCACATCCTATCTGAACAGGGTAACACACACAATGTCTGCATGGCTGGTTTTTCCATGTCATATGATTCAGCAAGTTCAAATCATATACAAAAATAAGAGAGGTTTCTGAGTCCCAGTCAGAAACAGCATCTTACCAGGCTCCAGGAGAGACAGAGTTAAGCCCCAAAGCTTTGTCTTGGCTTAAAGAGAGATTTTTTTATTTTTTTTTTTGGTACTGTTCAGATTAGAAAATCATGTCTCTCAGCTTAGATCCTGAAAGATCCCTTTTGAAACTGGACCTTACACATGGCACAAGGGTGCTTGAGGATTAAAATTAGTAAGTACTGACAGCAACAAGCTGAAAGCCAGGTAAGATCACGGTCAGATGTGGTAAGTGACTATGACTGTGTCCATATAAATGATAAGGCTGTCTTCTCAGAAGTACAGGTGAGGGAGATTTAATCAATATGTTACTTACAGCAGAGTGCATCACTTTTGGTGAGCTTCTTTTGGTAAGGAAGCCTTTTATGGTCAGTTTTTGACAAGACCTACTGCCTGGTCTCATGAAAAACTTCCACTGAAAATATGAAGTTTTGCTACAGCTGTTCATTTAGTATCAAGTGATATAAGCACAAGACTGGCCACAGCAGTCAAATGTCACTGTACGGGATATGGATATAAGGATTTGGTTCTTTCAGAAAGACCATGTGCCCAAATCCATGGCCAGTCAGCATCAGCAACAGCATCTGAAGTCTCACCTCACTCCTCAGAAAACCAGAGGACACCTTGTACAGCAGGCAGTGAATCAGTACCATATTACAATGATTTAGGCAGTTTTGTTGGCTGTTTCTGGTAAACAATATAAAAAGAGTTTAATTCAACAATGTAAATTAAAAGATCTAAATGTGCTATGAAAAGACTCTACAGATCCATTACCTGTGCAATTGCCACTTGACTGACATTCAATTTTGGCTTCACGCCACCTTGGTAATGTTGATCTGCAGAAGAAAGAGTGTTATCAGCATTATTAGTATATTATAAACACCCAGTCATTTATAAAGGCATAATTTTTGCACGTTCTTATGCAAACAATAATTATCCCTGCACAAAATGTGTATGTGAGAATAGCTGATTCTGTCTTGGAAAATACTTGACTTGTTCCAAATACTACCTTCATTACATGTATTTTCTAGTTTACCTTACTCGTTCAACAAGGTTCCTCTTCTTTTCATTGAACATCTGGAAGGAACTCCAGTGCCCCAAAATTACAAGATTCAGTCTACATCTGCATTTATTCATCCCAAACACAGCAAAAGATGCTTGTTTTCTTTGTACAGCAAACTCTGTCATCAAAGAGTGTGTGCTGAATTGAACAACAAAAGCGTCTTAATTGCGAGCGGGAAGTTCTTTCCCTGCACCACCAGAGATAGGAAGATGTGACAAACAACCTGATGGCCCAACTGCTTGCCAGGAGAGCAAAGTTTCACAAGGACAGGTCATTTCATGGACGTTCTCAAAGCTCTATCCTTCAAAAATTTAATTCTGTTTTCATTTGGTTAAAAAGAGTGAACGCTTTTGTCTTCCCCATTCTCTCTGCATCTGAGTTGGACAGCAAATTAGTATTTTAAAACAGGTAAATCCTTTAAAGGGTGTTTTTTAATGGGGGATATGCTTTAACAACACATGTGACAGAAGAGTCACTAAGGCCAGCAGAAGCAACATTTGGGAATAAAACCTTTTACAGCCACACTAACAGAACCAGTATCCAGGAGTTCATCCCACTGAAAGCCTTACCATTTCTCTGCAGAGAATCTTGATCTGAGAATTCATGTGAACTACAAGAGAGGAGAAAAATACTTATTTTACAGCATCTGGATTTAAAGTCTGCAACAAGTTTACTGGGGACAACACCTGTTACTACTTTGTTCCATAAAACATTCAAAATGTAACTCAGGTCCTTGGCTTGGTAATATAGCAGGAACAAGGCAAATTAACCCAAAGCTGCTGAGCCCAGGCTAAAAATGCCGAATTTTCAGAGATCCCTTGGGTGGATTAGCCCTGACAGGCTTTCCCATACCCTTATCACATTGACAAAAGGCTTCTCTCTTGTCCTGTTTTCTCTTGTCCCGTTCCATGGGACACCAGTTCTAGGTTAGAGACAGAATCAGTTCCAGCCCACAGGCAGAGGAACACAAGCACCCAGCACCACCCTTGTTCCACAGTGAGGGTCAGAAGCAACACGTTTAATTCCCTCAGGATAGATCATATGCAATGGGCTAACATGTCTTAAGCCCAGAACTACAGCCATTTGAAGACAGCTCCTGAACGGTTCCAAGCAATACTAAATGTCACAGAGTCAGCTGCAAGGTAGGGTGTGGGCAAAGCACATCTAAAATGTGAACTACCAGGCTCATGAAATTTTCAATATTTGATGTTCTTCTTAGTGTAAATCTCCAGCTGCTGGGGCCAGACCTGCCCCACAGCCACTAAACATGGAAATACATTTCCATCTTCTTCCCTTGCCTTGTTTCCTGCTCCTTTTCCAACCCACCACAGGAGCAAAATTCTTGAAAATATATACATCAAGACCAGCATATAAAGACCAGAAAAAAGACCAGTTTTCAGTATTTGTGAGCAAATTGTACTGTAAAGTATTGGAATTGCAAAGTCAAGACTTGGCATTCCTGGGGAGTCTCTGGACAGCTGGGTGAACTCACTCCCCGCCAGATTCTGGGTAGGGGGATCTATGTTACCCACTAACAGGAGTGATCCCAACCTAATTTCCATCACACCATCATTAATGGCAGATAAATACGAGTCTAAACAACATGGGATGGCACAGAGCCCACCCTGCTTTCTCTCAAGCTGGAAGAACCTTACAAAGATCTTATGTTAAAAAACATCTCTGTGGGTGACACTGTTTAAAATTAATCTGGCAGGTTTATTTACAGGTTTATTCATTCAACTTTCAGAGTGGTTCCCACTTTCTCCCACTGCTCTTTGGGTGCCAGGGTTCGTGCTGGAATCAGTTCTTCAAGATGCTGGAAACTGCTCATGCCAACAGCTCTCAGAGATGGGTGGAAATATCAGATTTTGACACACAGGTAACAAAAGATGTGGCCACAATGGACAAAACCTTGCTTTCTTGCTCAGATAAAACTCTCTCTTGGGTTGTTTTATGATTAGGAACATTTTTGTAATTTGATGTATCCCTTTTTGTCTTTTCTAGTCTATTTTCATGAGAGATTGTGCCTTTGGGTTGGAACAGGCAAATGTGGGAGAATTTTTTGCATGGTAAGAGCTACAAAAACAAGGCACACCAAAAGGAAACTAATGAAAATTCTTTAGTTATACTAACTTTAGTTATATTTACTTGTATTGTACCTATGTATATCTAGTTACGCTTAGTTATACTTTTAACTCCTCCCTATATGCACAGTTGAACTCCCATAGGTCACTCCTCCTGTTTGGAAATCACAAACTAAAACACTGGAGTGGGAGAAGGGTGGTGTAAAATTGTGCAATTCATTTCATTCCTGAAATGGACTTATAAGGTTTTCATGCTGCTCTGGGAAGAAGAAGGGTTAATTTGGGGGTTGTGATTAAAAAAATCTTAATAACTCCTGGCTGCTCCACATCCCACAACCACTCTGGAATCATAGAATCATAGAATCATAGAATTATAGAATCAGCTGGGTTGGAAGGGACCTCTGAGATCATCAAGTCCAACCCTTGATCCACTACTGCTGTGGTTACTAGACCATGGCACTAAGAGCCACATCCAGTCTTGTCTTAAAAACCTCCAGGGACAGTGAATCCACTACTTCCCTGGGCAGCCCATTCCAACGTCTGACCACCCTCTCTGTAAAGAAATTCTTTCTAATATCCAACCTAAACCTCCCCTGGCACAACTTAAGACCATTCCCTCTTGTCTTGCTGATAGTTGTCTGGGAAAAGAGACCAACTCCCACCTGGCTACAACCTCCTTTCAGGGAGTTGTAGAGAGTGATGAGGTCTCCCCTGAGCCTCCTCTTCTCCAGGCTGAACAACCCCAGCTCCCTCAGCCTCTCCTCACAGGACTTGGTGCTCAAGTCCCTTCACCAGCCTCGTTGCTCTTCTCTGGACCTGTTCCAGCACCTCAATATCCTTCCTGAACTGAGGGGCCCAGAACTGGACACAGTACTCGAGGTGTGGCCTCACCAGTGCTGAGTACAGGAAAAGACATCGAGTCTCTGTTTTTAGCATGAAGATACTGACACAGATGAATGTGCACAGCTGATGAAATAGTCATGTTTTCATGAGGAAATGCAGTGCAGAGAGTGACTCGTGAACCACCATGTAGTGCCACAGCATGACAGACACCATAAGGCTGCAAGGGAAGCACCTCATGCTTGGTCCTCCTGTTAATTACTCTGTTAATTAGCAGTCCTTTCCTCCTGCACAATGCATGGAGCTCTGTTAGAGGAAGGAAATCCATCATTCCACATCACTGGGGCACAGCCGGTCTGTGGCTGGCAGAGCCAAGGATCACGTCCTGGTGTCTGGGCAAGCTCAGGCTGCCGTCAATGTTATGGGGTCTGTCAGCTGCTTCTGACACCCACAGTCCCGAGGTGTCATGGGTTTGTGATCCATGACAGGGATGAGTGGCTGCCCATGTCCATCATGATGTCACATCAGCAGCTTTCCCAAGGAAAAGGCAAGCTGGGGAATTCACAGGCGATCCCTGGCACCCAAAGCCCTTTCATCCTCAGCTGGAGCACGTTTCACAGAACAGAAGTATTGAAAGCAAAAAATGTGAAAATTTTTTAAAAATACGTATTCCCTTTTAATTATAAAATGTTCATTACATGTACAAGAGATAGGAAACTAGCTAGCATTTACTCTCCATTGCAAAACTGACAGCAAATCATTTTTAGCACACTGAATTAAAGAATAGCTTTTCAAATTTATCATTTTTTTAATCAGACACTCTTACTGTGACACTTCAAATTCAGTTGCTCACAGGGTATACGTTTCAATATTTTTCCTTAGCAATTCATAAATAACTGGCCCAGATAACACCTAGGCATGTGGGTTGTATGTTGAATTTACCATACCAAGTATGTTGGGAACCCACATGAAATTGGATTAGCCCTAATACAAAGCACTGGAATGACTAATCACTATGTAAAACCCAATTAAATAAGATTATAAGCATAAAGAAGTGTAAATTCCCTCTTATCAGATGACATTATCCATCTACATAAGATAACCAAGTCTGGCTTGTTTGTCCAAAAAAGTTTATAAAGACTCCAGCTCTTGAGGACTTCCATGTAAACAGTATTTTCTCTGCTCAGATGAGCCACAGGAATAATCCTGGCACCCAACACTGGTTGAGTGTGGAAGCCACAGGAAGTTTTCACATCATATTCACTCTTTTACTCTTCATATTACTGCTCTGATAAACTGCACCAGAAGGGAAAATGTACTCCACCTCTAAAGAAACAGTATTTCTATTACTTCAGAGTCATCTTTCTAATACTAATATTGCCCAGCTGCAGAATTCGTTACTGTCTGTTGAACTAGTTTCAGCTAATTTACAAGGCATTTAATTGGAAAATAACACGTGAACATTCAAATGCGCTAAAAACAAAGTCATGACAAAAGGTGACAAGCACCTGGTGGCAATGCACTGATTGTGCAATGGACACTTGCCATAGGGAATTTCAAGGAAGTTATGGACATTATAAATGTGCAAACCCTGGGACACCATGTTAGGGAAAGAGCTAGTCTCCTCTAAGAAAAATCCTGGCAAAAAATGTTACTGAGTTTTAAATGCCTCTGTGTTAAGTCCTATCAACCAGAAATATCTACAAACCCACACAACTCTTACAGTTTTCAAATGTGTGTTTTGACACAGGGAGACAGATTTACATAACTATTTTACAGTGCACTGATTACTGGGTTTGATCTGCAGTTTAATGGATGCCCAGCTAGGACTGGATCAGAACAAGATACTTAAGCTTTCTTTTTTGATACAAAAAACCTCAAACCTCTGAGGTCATAGAGCCTAGCAAATTAACACTGTGCATGCACAATCCCACCTCCAATGAGGCAAAATCCCCATTTAATTCACTGGGATCCAGGTCACAACTTCTTCTGTTAATACTTGTTGTAAAAAAGTTCATTGTAAAAAATGCTCCTCTGCTTGCTCTCTCTCAGATTCTGGTCTGATTGCAAAAAAAAGAATGCAGAATTATGCTAAGAGGAACAGCGAGGGAGCTGAAAACTGGCAGATGAGAACGGCAAGTTCTCAATTTAGATGAAAACATATTGTAGTATTTATCGGTAACTGAATACCAGATCTCTTAATACAAGCTTAAGCAAATCACCACACGTCCTTCTTGCCTTAAATGAACAGATTTTACTGCCAGCTGCAACCTCCATCAGCATATTTGTTCTGTGTGTTACTGGTGAGTCCAGGCATGATTCAACTCATACAGCTCAGGTTGTTTTCACTTTCATAACACTTGGCTCCATGAAGTCCCCTCTTTCCCCTGCTATGATTTGGGCTTATTATTTGTATTTCATTAGAGAGTGAAACATCACTATTGACAACAAACCCAAATCTCCAGTAATTTTGTAAGTTCAATACTCCTTTGCAATATTGAATTCACGCTTCAAATATCCATTCTACACCACTAGAATATTTTAGCACCTTAGTTTTCACACCTTTGCTGTTATTCTATTTATAACCTCATTTTCACATAGACCGGGGAAAGTCAGTATGAGAGTCATTAAAATGTAATGAAATGTCAGACAGATGCACAGAAACCACTCATTTTAAAGCCACGTTTATAAAATTGCTTTAAAGTTACATATTTAATTCACTATGTGTTTCAAAATAATTAATTTCTGTATTACCCTAGGTGCTTTTAAACCTTAAAGGAAATTACAACCACATCCTGACACTCCAAACTGCGACTGAATCTACTTCCATAGAGCACAAATGACAGCATTTAAAACCTGGGCTCGCTCAAGTTTGTCACCACACACCCAGTCACTGACCTGTTCCCTGACGTCACAGTCGTTTGCTCCACGGACACCCCGGATCCCACACACAGGAACAGCAGCAAGAACCTCAGGGCAGCGTTTCGTTCCATTGGGAAGGGAGGCAGTGGCTCCACACGCGGCACATCTGCGGCTCTGGTCCAGCTCTGCCGCGTGATGGGGGAGGATCCACCACCGGAGAAATCCTCCGTGTGCTGGGATTTCTCCCCAAGGCAAACACCTGGCACGTTCCAGCTGCCCTGTGAATAAATGAGCACACAACCCGGGGAAAGTGCGCCGGGACGTGAGCTGCTTGTTAAGGAAAAAAAAGAATACAATCAGATGGGTTCTGAAATCACACTGCAGAGCATTCCTCATCTGTACCTAACCCTCGCCTCAGAGAAAGGGTAAGGTGCTGCCTACAAACAGCTCTGAAACTTCTCCTTCTATATGATAATCAGAGGAAGAACTACATGTATTTTCAAGACTTACAGTACCTTATATTAGTAACCATACAGATGTGAAGATGCATATTGCAAGCTTTGAAGTCAAACATTTGGAAGCAATTTTCTTTTCTTCAGCACTATTTCAGTTTGTGTGTGTGTTTAGCTTTCTGGTTCAATTGTTTTTATACTCAGAACCACAAAATGGTTTGGGTTGTGAGGAACCTTAAAGATCACCTCATTCCAAAACCCTTAAATATCAGGCAGGACACAGTCATATACCAATCTATAGGTATATACATACCCAGACATCTACTTCTTCCTTGCTACCTGTTGATGTGATGACCACTGAAGCCTCACTTTGCTAACTAGGAGTTCATGTCTGTTGCATTCCAGATATAAGAAAAAGATTGGGGCTTTAGCATCATAGCTATTAGGAAGGATTTGCCATCTTAATTCATTTCTCCCTCTGGGATACAGAGGGTATATCCGCTAATCTTAAAAACCTCCCAGCAGCTTGTCCTCAGCAGTACTGCTTCTATCCAATTTAAGAAGGAATAAAGATACTTATGTGAGAATCCTAGATTGAAAAATGGGATGAGGGAATGCGGGATTAAGCAAGAACCACCTGAAAATAACCTCCAGATTTTCTGTGAAGTACCATGAATGTATGATGCTAAACTTTGAACAGTTACTCCAGTAAGGAGACAGGGCTCAGAGGAAAATTTCAAGAGGCAGAAGTGTCACACACTCCTAAAAACTGTGAAGTCATTGATGTCACAGTCCTGTTTAATGCCTCAGTACTCCTCACTCCTAAATAAGTGGAGAGAAAAGGCACTCGTCATCAACAAAATGAAAAATAATGTCAGTTTGCTCAGAACCAAAGGAGGGATTTGCAGGCAATCCAGAAAACAAGTAACACCAAACTGCTAACATAGGTTAAACCAGAATAAATCAATGGAAAATATACTGATTTCATCAGTAAACATTAATCATCATTATCATGGCTAGGCTTTGCGAACAAAGATTTGGGAAGGACTCTACTCACATTTGCTACAAGCGTGCTGGTGGTTAAAGAGGCCAATCGAGATAGACAAGTCCGGTTACAAAAGGCACAGCAGAAAGACTCCTTAGGTGGTATCAGCAAGACACGGCTCTTTCTGCATTGTCTTTTCTCCTTGAGAATGATCCTGTGTGCATTCTCAAAGGCATCAGGAGTGTTATAGATGGTGTGTCTCCAGACCTCCAGATTGGAGGCCAGAATAGACCAGCGACGAAGATCAATGTGGCCAAGGCTGAGATGTTGTTTCAGGGAGTCCTTGTATCTTCTCTTTGGGGCTCCTCTCTTGCAGCAGCCAGTGGCAAGTTCACCATAAAGCAAGATCTTAGGGAGGCAGTGGTCCTTCATGCTTGAGACATGTCCTGCCCAAAGCAGCTGTGTTCTCAGCAACATGGCCTCAATACTTGTGACAGCTGCTTGTTCTAGAACAGATGTATTGGTCACATAATCTGACCAGTGGATGTTTAGGATTGTACGGAGACAGCATTGATGGAAGCGTTCTAGGAGTCACAGGTGGTGGAGGTAAATGACCCATGATTCGGACCCATATAAAAGAGTAGACAGCACAATGGCTCTGTAAACACTGATCTTGGTACTTTTCTTCAGGTGTTTACTTCGCCAAACTCTTACACGGAGCTTTCCAAAAGCTCTATATGCCTTTTCTAACCTGTTGTCTATCTCTCCGTCAATCTTACCATCCGAGGAGATGATGCTATCTAGGTAATTAAACTGCTGGACTGATTTGATCTCTGATTCGCCACTGGAGACATGGGGAAGACTTCCTGAGACGCAGGTTGAATACATTAATACAATGGGTGCTGATAGCAAATCATTCACCAGCAATCTTCTGAAATAATGGTAGAAGGAAAGAAAAGTCTTTTCTTGCCTCTTGACACTTGCCAATAATAATAATAGCAACAATAATATTAAACATTTGATACAGTTCTTAAAGATGCTCACCACCTTGTCACCCAGCCCAGAACACTGAGTGCCACATCCTTGGACACCTCCAGGGATGGGGACTCCCCCAACTCCCTGGGCAGCCCCTTCCAATGCCTGACCACCCTTTCCAGGACAAAATTCCTCCTGACCTTCCCCTGGCACAGCTTGAGGCCGTTTCCTGTTGTCCTGTCACCACAGTTAAGTTTACAGCCTACAATGGCAGGCTATGGCAGGCTAAAAGGGGTCAGTATTCCACATAAGAGGATTAAACTTCTGTTTGTCACCTTTTTTTCCCCCTCACTTTGCAAGGAGATTTTGCTTCTGATTACTCCTCATGCAAAACTCCTCCTTCAATGATTAGGCAGCAAGGTATCATTTCTTTGTTGTTCATTTAGCACTGAGGCAGCTCAGACATTTCCTCCAGCAAGAAGGAGGCACAGCAGACCATACTGTACTTTAAACACTGCTCCTTTTTTTGGGATCTACCTCTCAGAAAAGGTAATTATACTCATTTCAAAGTGATTATATTCAGCATGGAGGCTCACAGCTTGGTGAAGGTTGTGAGCATTGGCTCTTCGGGCACACAAACTCTTTTCCAGCTCACATGTCAGGCCACCATGAGCTGAGTAGCTTTCTATATTAACATGTCTCAAGCAATGTATGAGTTATCAGACACCTTACAAGTGTCAGCACTGAATGTATCACTCACCTTTTCAGTCTGAGTCATCGTTGTTCCTCTGATTCAGACATATTCACAGAATATGGGCAGAAAATTCACCTTAAAACATGAAACTTTTCTCAGCTCGAACAAAATCCTCTCTCTGGGCAACTGATTGGGCCAAAAAGCCTTTCAGCTTTCTTCTGGGGTGGGATGCAGAAATTAGTCCTGTTAAAATTCTTTCCTGCTTCCCTGTGAGGATGGAGAGGCCCTGGCAAAGGTTGCCCAGAGAAGCTGTAGCTGCACCATCCCTGGAAGTGTCCAAGCCCAGCTTGGATGGGGCTTGGAGCAACCTGTGATAATGGAAGGTGTCCCTGCCCATGGCTTTAAGGTCCCTTCCAACCCAAATCATTCTGAGATTCTAATTCCCTTCTATTCCCTGTGCCCTTCACAATATCCCCAAAGGATTCCATCCTAGCCTGAGAAACCTCCATACAGACTCCAGGTCTGACTTTACCTTCAAGGAAGGCACAGGGGGAAAACTGCACAAAAAAAAAAAAAAAAAAGACCAAGCTCACTCTGTTCAGGACTCAGCTGTCTTTCGTCATGCAGTACCACAGGACACCAGGTATCAGATCCCACAGGGAAGATCAGATTATACTGAGAGTTTTAAGATAAGTGGTGGGATTTTTGGTGGATTTATCTGCTGGGCCAACTGAAACATTTAATTTTAGAAGTGCTTATCCAGCAGGGCTGGTGTTCTCCTGAGCAAACAGCCCTTTTCCACAGAGCTGCCCACAGATAATCTTGTTTCAACCTCCTGCCATGGGCAGGGACACCTTCCAGGGACATGTCTTGTGGCCACCTGTGCCAGCACATCTCAGCCATTGTGTTTAACTATTATAGTTATTGTTATTGTTATTATTATATTAGTGTTAGTATTATTAATAGTTATTATTGTTGTTGTTGTTGTTATTATTAAGAACCACAACAAGTTTATTTCCATTATTAAACTGCTCTTATCTCAGCCCACAGGTCTTTTTTGTCCAGATTCCCTCCCCATCCCACCACGATGGGCAGGGTAGTGAGCAAGAGGCTGCGTGGTGTTTAATTACCAGCTGGGGTTAAACCAGAACATGGTGGAATGAAGAAAAGGTGTCTTAAAAATGCCCCAAAGACCTCATAAAGTTTAAAATACATCATTTTCCTTCCTTCCAGTCAGCTTTTAAGTATTCCTAATATTCCTAACACTGAAAAGCAAAGCTGCAGCATTTTTACAATATAAACTTCCCTGTTTTTAAAATCACCAAACAGCAACAGCATTCCGACATTGGAACTGCATCTTCAAGAGCTGCTCTTTATAATAGTAATGTTTTCTTCTAAAATTGTTGGTGGGTTTTACAGTTTTTGTTTGGGATTGGTCGGTTTCTTTTTTTCTTTGAGGGGAGTGTGTGTTGGGGGGTGGTTTTCATTTTTTTTTAATTAGTTATTCTATACAGATTGCATGTAAAACCAGTCCTACCTGAACACACAAAATACGTATTTTCTATTTAAGCTGTGAGCACAGGATGTCTTAATAAAGATGTATTAAGCTCTAATTGCTATCCCTTCACAATAATTCCAAAAAGGGGAGAGAATGTTCAGAACACAGATTGGTGCAGTTTGGCAGCATGGACTACCGGCAACTTTCAAAATCAGTAAATATGAGCTGGTTTATGTTATAGGACTTCACTTTGGTGCAGATCCACTGGAAGACTCACAGGCAATGCAGCAATTTAAGCTGGGATGCCCCATCCCTGGAAGTGTCCAAGGCCAGGTTGGATGGGGCTTGGAGCAACCTGGGATAGTGAAAGGTGTCCCTGACCATGGCAGGGGGTGGGACTGATAGGTTTGAGGTCCTTCCAACCCAGACCATTCTGGGAATCTATGAAAAGCTGGAAATAAGACTCATAGAGTCATTTAGGCTGGAAAAGTGTTCTCAGACCATTGACTGCTACCATTCCTCAGCACTGCCAAGGCAACCACTGACCCACGTCCCCAAGTGCCACATCCACAAGGCTTTTAAATCCCTCCAGGGATAGGGACTCTCCCCCTGCTCTGGGCAGCTGTGCTAGGGATAGACAACCCAGTATCCCACCTAAAGCTCCCCTGGTGCAACTTGAGGACATTTTCCCTTGTCCTGTTGCTTTTTACCTGCAAGGAGACTCTGACTCCCACCTCATGGTGGTCTTTTCAGGTAGAGATCAATCATCAGTCCCTCTCTGTGGGTCGGACACTGGTTCCCCTGGTACAGCTAACAAGATAAAACCAGGCCCAACCTCGACTCGTCCTTGTGAGCAAGTAAAGACAAAACAAGCTCTGGTACCATCCCAAACGACCACTAGAGACCCCATCCCGAACATGAGCAATAAGCCCCATGCAATTAATTAATCAGCATATGGATAAGGCGTTTTGGAATAGGCGTGAACTCCTGAGACTGTAAACAGATATTCATGGAACAAATTATACATAAGGTGCAGAAGTGCATCTTGGTGTGGACGACAGGCAGGGAGGTGCCCCCGGGGATAAAGCAGTGATTTTTTTTAAGCTCAGACTGGTCTCAAAATTTTCTCTCCCGGTTCTAGATCAAAACGGGACTCGAACGCCGCGGGGAGGGAGGGGCAAGTCCTGCCCGTCCGCCCGATTGGGTCTAGAACCCGCGGCCTCCACCTCCGGCCGGGCTGCCCGCCACGGTGCCGGTCGGCGTGTTTCCGTCAGGCGCGGCGCGGGCAGCCCGCGGCAGGTCCTAGCGGGCGCGGCTATAGGCGGCGGTCGCGGACCTTCCTCCCTCTTTTCTCGCTCGGCAGCTGCAGGGAGAGGATGGGTGAGCGCGGGGAGCGAGGCCGAGGCTGCGGGCGGGCTTGGAGCTGGGTTTGGGGCTGCGTTTGGGGCTGCGGGATCCCAGGGAGGGTCCGCGGGGCTCTGCACTCCCCGCCCGCCCGCAGCCGAGTGGGTGCTGTGCGGACAGCGCTGAGGGCGGTGGGGCCGCGGCCGCCATTACCCGCCGCATGTCCGCCACTGCGTCACACGGCCTGGCCCGCCTCACCCTCCTTCCCCTCACCATCCTCCCTTCTGCTCACCTCCTGCAGGGAAGTGCCGAGGCCTCCGCACGGCTCGGAAGCTGCGCAGCCACCGCCGCGACCAGAAGTGGCACGACAAGCAATACAAGAAGGCGCACCTGGGCACGGCATTAAAGGCCAACCCCTTCGGCGGCGCCTCCCACGCTAAAGGCATCGTCCTCGAGAAAGTGTGGGTGCACAAACGGGCTCCGGGTCCACAGCCCCTAGGATGGGGGTACAGAGTCTCTGGGATAAGGGTCCAGCATCCCGGAATTGGGCGCTGAGACCCCCGGGATGGGGCTCTAGAACCCCCTGGATGCAGCTCCTGTCCTGAGATGAAAAAAACCAGAATTAATTTATGTTTAATTTTAAGAATTATAGGAAAAAACGGGAATTTCTTTCAAAAATTGGTAAAAAATAGGGATCTTAAGCAAAAAATAAGGGAAAAATATGTTTTTATTGGAAAAAATTGGAGAAAAAAATTAAAATTTTTCCAAAAGTGGGGGGGAAATGGGGAACTTAGTCAAAGCTTAAAGAAAAAGTGCCCTTTTTTTTTTCATAAATTCAGAAAAGTCAGGGGTTTGGCACAACATTAAGAAAAACTGTATGTCTTGTGTCAAAGATCCTACCTACTTCTGGGAGATTTTGTTCCCTTTAATAATTTGAAGGCTCATGGGGATGCTGCAAGTGCTCTCTTTTTTGACCAGTGTTTTCTAGTTTTTGGGAGGTTTTCCCCTCTTTTATGCTTTTTCAGGATTTTACTGAATTAGTATTAGTCTGTAGGTGATTAAAATTTTACTCTGCATAGGAAGTGGTGGTCGATATATTGATATATGTTAAATATATTTATTATAGAGAATACATTATATAATGATACATGGAGTTTTTATATAGTAATTAAATACTCTATATTCATATATTGAGTGGCTCTAACCAGCTCAGAGTTTCTGAAGTACAGAATCAGCTTACACTGAACACAAAGGAAAACAGTAACTTGTGGGTGTGTAACAAACCTCCTGGTCCATCAAACAGATGGGGGTTTTCTGACTTATTTCCATTGCAGTGGAGTGGAAGCCAAGCAGCCCAACTCTGCCATCAGGAAATGTGTCCGGGTCCAGCTGATTAAGAACGGCAAAAAAATCACAGCCTTTGTCCCCAACGATGGCTGCCTGAACTTCATTGAGGTAATTCATCTAGAAGTTGTATTTCGCAGTGGAAAATAAAGACATTTACTCTGTTAATTCTCATTTAATGTGTGCAGGTTTGATCTGGGGTGGTTAGACAAGAGCAGTGTGGAGCATAGCCCAAATTGAGGGTGGTTAATCCCAGATTTGTGCACGGATCTGATATTTGTGCTCCCCATGCCCCGGTTTTGGTTTTTGCAGGAGAACGATGAGGTGCTGGTGGCTGGGTTCGGGCGCAAGGGCCACGCCGTTGGGGACATCCCAGGGGTCCGCTTCAAGGTGGTCAAGGTGGCCAATGTGTCCCTGCTGGCGTTGTACAAGGGCAAGAAGGAGAGACCAAGATCATAAACCCATGTCTTGACAAGATGGTCAATAAAAAATCCTTTGTTCTGAATGAGTTCTGTGCTTCTTACTGAGGAGGGCTGGAGTCAGTCATAAAACTCTACCCATAGAAACCAAAATTATATTTATTTCTACATCTGGCCAAAAAAAAACACCCCAAACCCTAATGTCTCTCTGGGACTACTGAATTCATCAGGATCATTCATCCCTTGGAGCAAGCTGGGAGGGAGGAGAAACTCCATGAATTTTAATGCATAACTGTGAAAAATGTGAGACTTCCCCACATCGAAAATGGTCACTGGGAGTGCTAGAAATGGTGTTCGTGGCAGCAGTTCTGGTTCCTGGTGTGAACAGAGAACTTGCTACGTTTGAGTCCTGAAGGGATTACTGAACCACACATCCAGCCTTGGCCCACACAATTTCACCCAGTGTTGAGCACAAATTAACAGGTTTTTTTGGGCAAGGCTGCCCGATTTGAAGGCACCCATTCAGTGCACTCTCAACATGTTACTGCTGTGCAGTTGGGTGTCGTGAGCTGGGCTTTCTGCCTTCTTACTGAAGACAAAATACATAAAAACCATTTTTGGGGTTTTTTTCAGTGCAGTAAACCCTCAAAATATGTGACTGAAGTCAGAGTGTGAACAATTCTGTTGTTGCCATCGCAATTCATCTGTGTATTAAACAAAAGGTTCAAATGCTTCAATTAGTGTTCATTCATTTATATAGAAATTTATATGAAAATTCAATACCTTCCATGAAAATGGAGTAACAATCTAAGAACAGGTTCAAGGTCTTTGCTGACATTTGTGTAGCAAAAGGGGCTGCCAGTAAAATTCCTTGGCGGGGGAACCAAAACTGTCAACCCTTCTTCCAAAAGAGGAAGATTCAAAGGGAGCTAGAGCAGCTTCCCCAAGTCGGGCGCTGTCGTGATGTCATGTCGCCACTAGATGTCGCGACTGGTACAAGGGGAAAAACCAAAACAGAAAAAGGTTTGAGCTAAAAAAGTTGTGGACTGGGAACAAAGGAAATCTTCAAAATTGGGAAATTCACCGTGTGCACACCCAAACTGCGGCTCCACAGAGGAAAGAGAGGTTTTGGGGTGAACTCACCCGGAATCCTGGGGCGGGAACAGGGAAGAGAAGAGCACAGGTTTGGTTGAATTTGCGTCTTTTATTCTGTTGGGGTTTTTTTTAAACAAAATTCAACCAAATCCAGCTCTCGTGCCCTGTGGAGCCACAGCCACATAGGCGAGTTTTCAAGTTGGAAAATTTCCTTGGTGCTAGTGGGGGAGAGGCCCAGCACAGAACCCCCCCATGCCCTGGGCTGATCCCACAGCGTGGGCAGCAGGGCAGGGGGGGATTCTGCCCCTCTGCCCCCTCAGGTGAGACCCCACCTGCAGAGCTGCCTCCAGCCCTGGGGGCCCAGCACAGCAAGGACATGGAGCTGCTGGAGTGAGTCCAGAGGAGATGCCCAGATGATCAGAGGGATAGAGCAGCTCTGCTGCGAGGAAAGGCTGGGAGAGTTGGGATTGTTCAGCCTGGAGAAGAGAAGCTTTGGGGTGACCTTACAGTGCCTAAAGGGGCTACAAGGAACATGGAGACTGTTTACAAGGGCCTGGATTGACCGGACAAAGGGGAATGGCTTCCAACTGTCAGAGGGCAGGATTAGATGGGATACTGGAAGGAATTCTTCCCTGTGAGGGTGGTGAGGCCCTGGCAAAGGTTGCCGAGAGAAGCTGTGGCTGCCCCATCCCTGAAAGTGTCCAAGGCCAGGTTGGACAGGGCTTGGAGAAACCTGGGATAGTGGAAGGTGTCCCTGCCCATGGCAGGGGGTGGGACTGGATGAGTTTTAAGGTCCCTTCCAACCCAAACCAGCCTGGGATTCTGTGATTGTTTCAGTGCTCAGGAATATGTTGTGTTGCCTAGACACTGCAGAAAGAAGTCAGAGGAAGACGAGCTGAGCAAAACCTCATCATCACGTCACTATTAGAGGGGTTTTAAGCCTAATAAATATGTGTTACATAACCCATATCCTCCAAAACAGAGAGGAATCCATCCATAAAGATCAGAGAAGACAAGCAACTCATGCAACAGACACCGCTGTCCCCATTCCTTCTTCATCAGCAAAGCTAATTAATATTTTCTAATAATAAAGCAGTTGGATAATCATTTGACACTAGCAATACCTGACTGAAAAATAACATTACTGCAGGAAAAGATGCAGTTTTCCAACAGGCTTGAAGAAAAAGAAGGTGTCCTGTAAATCCATCCTCTGCTCAAACACAGCAGTAAAATCCTATCTTGCCTTAAGCTGAATTCATCTTCAGTAGGTGACAGCTACAACAAGCTCTGAAGTAGTGGAGAGAAAGATTTCTCATAGTTCAGGATTTTTTATGATTTTAATATAATCCAGAACACAGAGATAACAGGTCTGACACCTTCCTGAGCACTTAATATAGGGTTAGTTTTGCAGCTGTGAGCTTCAGGTAAGGTTTTTTTTAATTCTAGGTGGTAAGAATTTACTGCTAAGAAATACTCTAAACTCACTGAAATACTTTTAAAGCCCATGTTACTAAAAACAGGCACAGATACTTATACACACACTGTTCTCTAGAAGAGAGAATTTTTGAGGAAACAATTTTAAGTTCACCGTTCAGAGGGAAGAGCAAACATCCTTTCTTTGTGCTGGTATTGAATTTACATGTATGTAATATAAACACAGATGTCCAAACAAACTCATGAAACCATCACCACAGCAAAAAGGGGGGGAAAAAAGTTACTGAGACAGTTTTGGTGAAATTCATGGAGTTACAACAAGAATTGATTACATCACTGTACTTAGCTGTAACTAACTAGTTTGACATTTACTGCATGGAAAGGAATGTTCCTGTTAGTAACCAAAACCAACCAATCTCAAACCTCCCAGCAGGAGGTTGAATTCTTACCTGGTCATGCTGACACAAATGAAGGATTATGTAGGTAAGTGAGCAGCTGCATTACACAGGAAAACACATTTTTTGGCTTAAGTGAATACATAAAAATAATAATTATTGCTGATTCCTGTAACCAAGGGTTACAAGAGTCTGTTCTCTTCAAAGAAGTCCCCAGAAGCAAAGGTTCTCAATGTATCTTCCCAGATTAGCAAGGATGAGCAACTGAGCAAATGTACAAAACTCTCTGGAACTGGAAATTTTCTCTTCGTAAGCAGATAACGCATGTAGACAAACCCCAAGTTCAGATGTAAGAATATTCATCAGATTTGGTAAGTAAAATCACAAAACAGTGCCACAATTCACTTGATTTAAAAAATTTTAAAAAATCAGAATTTTGGTACATAAAAATTCTGTTAAAAATATCCTAAGTCATCAAAGCATAAATGTAAAACAGTAAATTGGGTCCCTACCTCCCAATTACCTACTTCAGCCATTAAAAAGGAGACATCCAAACAGGATCTCTTCTCAATCACAAATATTTATGTTATCCTGTATTTCTTCCTCTATCTAAGCTCAGTGTATCTGTAACTGAGCTGAATTTTGGTTTTCTAGAGAAATTTCAGAGAAATATTGCTGCTGATGATGACACTGCTCTGTTACCTTGTTGTTTATGCTGTTAAGAGGTTTAGAATCAGTGAGAATGGTCACTGAGACTTTTTCCATGTAAGAGAAAAAATATTTACTTCCCTCCATATACAAATTCCACTTTTTGAAGGCTGGCTGCTCCCACTCCTCTGTTCCAGGGTATCACAAATGAAGATCACAGAGCAGGGAAGAACATTTAGCAGCTCTTAAAACTGCTGTTATCTGTTTTTTGTTGGTTTTTCCTCCTGTTTAAGTCTCGCTGAAATTTAAAAGTGGGCCACTGATGCAATTACCAAGCATGTGCTATCAGAAGTGTTAAAAAAAGCAACTTAGCTGTTGGCTGCATTTTATAAATCTCACATGGAAAAATGGCTTTTTCAGGTTGTTATGATCCAGAACAAGATAAATGATGTGCTTTCATTATTAATTCCAAATGGCTGGCAAAACAATTCACACCAATGGAATTTTAGAGACTGCACTCTGTATTTCTTGTCCAATAAAGACACATGATGTAAGTTTAAAGCCTAGAATCTGGAACCTGATGCATACCAGGTTCCCAGCCCTCATGTGGCACACACTGGGCTCTAGGTGCAAGTGACACATTGCTGAACGTGTAAAGTAAAACCTGTGGTTCCATCCCAGGGCTCTGTTTTACACTACAAATAAAATGAGATGGGAAGAGGAGCCAGGATGGGTTGTGTGGAAGTTACCTGCAATGTGGTTTTCAGTGGCAGCACCACCATGCAACTCTCCAAACAGCAGGGTAGGGAATAAACCTGTGAACAGCCAGGAGTACAATGAGAAACACTAATTGAGTGGAACAGTCATTCCCACAGGGAATGGCAGAGCTTCCTCTGCAGGCCATGGAAGAGCCAGATGTTCTCACACAGCTGCATCAGCCACCTGAACTCCAGAACTGAAGGTGCTCACTCACAGGGAGGCTCCAAGTTCCCTGTTTGTTACAATTCCGATCCTGTTTGTTCCCTGCAATATTCTCAGAGAAGCGTTTCTCAGTCCCAGGATGAGGATTCCGTGTGGTGTGGGACATGAGGGGGTCCATCCCTCAGGCTGTGGTGCAGAAGGTGGTTCCCAGGTGAAGCAGTCTCAGCCCATGCACTGGGTGCCACAAGCTCACACCACGTCCCACAGGCACTTTGCTGTGTATGTTTTGCATTTGCCACCTCACAGGTTTTCTAGAGATAGTTTTTAGTAGATCCAAACCCAGCAACACTACCCTTTATTAAGGAACCACAGGCTTGTGCCTCTCTGTGCAGCCTCTCCAAGGCCACAAGCACAGGAGGTGGTAGAAAAATGACTTCAAGGGCTAATGCAGTCACAAGGGAGTTCAGGTCTTGGTGGTGCTGCAGAGGTGTTGCCACAACTGCAGCCAACAATTAAGTCTTCCACTGTAATTCTCTGACCACTTCTTGCCAGAGAAAGAGCCGTGAACAATCATTTCCACACCGGCATTGTCTACCAGCCAGGAAGGATCCCTTTGACTTCACCCCGAGGGGAGCCTGCAGCAGCTCACCATCACCTGTCCATCAGTTCAGAGCTCTGGAGAGGAAACGTCAATCACAAAAAAAACCAGATTAAATTGAAATCCTTGCAGCAGTTATGCCAGATCACACCACCAACTGCATTTTCACACACCTGAGGAAGACCACAGGACATCAGGGGCCTCCTGGCATTCATGGAGGGTGTCAGCAATGTCCAAGCACTTCTCTCTTAGCACAAATTCTCATTGCAAAATAAGGAAGGTAAGCAAAATACTGGAAGGTGAGTCCAGAAGTGAACTGGCCCAAGAGCTCCAAAGGAGAAGGTAATGGTTCTGGCAGTTATCCATCAGATCTTTCTAACAGGAGGATGGGAGAGGAAAAGGTGGTTTCATTTTCTCTTACCTTTCAGCTGAATCAGTGCTTGAATTCTGCTCAGGTGCTACTTTTGCATAACTCAGAGGCACACTGAGACCCACAACTGGGCCTACAGTACTGAGCCACAGAATAATGTAATTTTTGTGCCTAGGGGGAAAAAAAAACACAAAAAAGCATCATAAATATATTATTCCAACTTTTTCTGAATTGCAGACAGACTCAACAGTCATAACTTCAGATTACTTCCTTCACTTTATCAATAGCAAATATATTTTAACTTTCTGTGACAACACAGAAACATTTAGACCAAGGAGGTTGTTTTGGCTATTTTCACTCCTCAGCTGATTTACTTTACCTGCACTGCACAAAGCCTTGCAAGGCTCAGCAGTGCCTCTCGCCTGTTGTGCTTCTCACCTGTTGTGTTTCCATGGGCCAGTCAGCACAGTGGAGATGAATTCATTAGTTCTGCAGGGGTGCAGAACAAAAAAGGGCTGCCCAAGGATGGGGTGCTCCTAGGAGGAAAGATCAGCTGCTTTATTATGGAAGGAAAAAAACAGAAAATACACACCACATGCATTTGGAAAAGACAGAGCAGGGTCCAATTAATCCCTGATGCACCTTTTCTCACTTCAGAATCTAACCCACGTTGCTCTTCCACTGATGGTCATGACAAATTAAGATATACTATATATATTGTATGCTAATTAATATATATTCTCCACTCTTAAAAGGGAAATAAGATCACCAACCAGACTGTGCCACTATTTTAGTTAAACTCAAGTTACTGAAGCAGCATTGCCTGAATGCAAGGAGGCAAAGCTACTGTGTAAACGAGAGTCTGATCAAGTGTAATACATAAAACCAATCCTCTCAGTAGAAAAGCACTTCAACAACCTTGAGCTCCTGTATCTTCTCAGACTGGTGCTGGGAAATATTTTTTTATTTTTATATATGTAATTTCTTTATTATATATATTTTTATTTTTAAATTTTTATCTATATTGCATTTATGCTCTGGCACAGATTTCCCTTGTCCAGCTGCAGCCAGACTCCCTGAGTTCTGTGGTGGCATTTTACCTTAGCACATAGTAAATTTCTGGCACAGAAGAGAGGATTCAAAGTCTTCGTGTCACACGGGAGAAAATCTTTCTCCAACCCCTTGCCTAGAAACAAAACCCAAATCCTAACCAGTCATCTTCAGCAGGTAGGACATCTTTAATACTATTAACTGTTGAACTATTGATACTATTAAAAATTAAACTATTACAGCTGAAGGACATTTGGTTCTTATGCTGAAAATATACTTGTGAGGATCAATCATTTTATGTCTAAGAGAAAAAGACTTCAAGAAGCTTCAGGATATACAAAAAAATAATATTCAAAAAGCTTTGTTTTACACCACAAACAAATAATCTGCACAAGAATACTACCATCTACTGTTGGTAAAAGTGAATTGTTGATGCAGTTTTCCATTGAGAAAAACTGCTAGTTTGAATTAAAAAATCCTTTTCATTATCTCCTAGCTCAAAACAGCTTAGATCTCCAAATAATTCCAGAGAATATATAGATTGTGCCAATGGTATTTCTTAAAGATAATAAAAAAATATATAGTTGACAATATTTACAAAACTGTTAAGCAAAGAAAAAAAAAGTAAATTGTGCAAAAATGTCAGCAAATTCCCTTACACAAGGAAAGAGTGTAAAAAGGCAGCACACATGCCCAAAAAGAACAAAGAATGTAACCTGAGCTTTAAGTGATTTAGCACTCTGAACAAGGCATAAAGATAATTCCCAAAGCTGAATATTAATCCTGAAGTTATCCCAACCTGCCCCCTCGTATTTGATTCCATCTTGCACTTCTTGCTTCAGCAAATCACTAGCGAGTGACACATGGAGGCTGACTTGACTTTTCAAAACAGCTTATTAAATTTACATTCTACCTCTTTCTTCTTTCAGTTCTTCCTCCTCTCACAACTTGACAAGAATGACACTGAAAAAACTCCCGAACTCAAGAGTTCTATGCTATTCCAAAGACAGGAAAATGTCACACACTGAGAGGAAAACCACAAAAGCACAGGAGTTTAAAAGAAATACTGAGCCAACACCCATTAAGGAGGAGCCTCTAAAAAGGGAAAAGGCTGAGGCAGGGAAGAAGAGCTTGTTGAGCACCAGGGAAACACTCTGAGAGCATCAGCTCTGATTCAGTCAAATCCTGAATTCCAAATCCTGTACATAATGGCATCCCCGGGAGGCTTTAATGTACACTCAAGGTTAAATCACTGATACAGCAGCGCTGAGGAGGAAGCACTGAGCAGGTGCCAATAAAAATGCAGGAGTTATCAAAGCCCTGGATGATTTCAGAATTAGTAACAGGCTGCAGAGCCTGCTCAGGTTTGGTCTGGGCTTGACCAGCCAGGGCTCGTTATTATACAATATCTGGACAGGCAACTGCCACTCAAAGTGCCATTAATTACTGCCCTGAGAGAGGGCTGGGTGTCTGCAGAGGGATGAACCCCAAGTCCTTCCCAAACACCATAAAAAATGTGAAAATGAACAAAAGTTTGTGCTGCATCAGCTTCATGAGCATATTTAGTACCTACTGCAGTCACCTGGTGGAACTATGACACTCCACATGCAGTGAAATGTATCCTGGGCAAAATACTAGGGCAGCAATAATACCCTTCATCTACACTGATCTGTGGGCCAGACACATGAAAACTATAAAGTCCTACTGGGACTTTATGCAAAAAAAACCCCAGTACAAACAGTATAAAAGAATCCTCCCATTTTTAGTTTACAATTAATCTTTTTCCAATCGGTGATGTAGCAGTGTAGGGTGCTACAACGCCATTCCCGCAAGTATTCTCTGCACTGTACTGCAAGAACTCATTTGCAGGTTGCCCACAACTCTTCTGGGCAGTAATACACTGACAGACAGTTTATCTGAAATCAGCAGCATTATTCTCCTGGATCTGTCTATGATTTTGGATCTCTCTACCTGTGAGGATGATTCATAACTCTGCTAGCTCAGCACTGCATGCTGGAGTCCATCACATATCTGCATATCCCTCTGAGTCTGACCCAGCTTTGATAGGAAATGAATATTTTCAAAGGTAGGAACTAATTCTGTTGAGTTTGAAAGCCCAAAATGTTGTTTCATTTATTTTCTGTAGAAAGACTTCTTTACTAGGTGACTTCTAGATCTGTAAGGACGTTCTGTACCAGTTTCTGTAGCTGTTACCTCACCTCCTCCCATAAAAAAAAAAAAACTTGCAAGAGAGAGATGGATGAGAGACATGAAATGTTTCATTGGGCAGTCTGAAAATGAATTATAGAATCACAGAATGGTTTGGGTTGGAAGAGACCTCAAAGTCCATCCAGTCCCACGCTCTTCCACAGGCAGGGACACCTTCCACTATCCCAGGTTGCTCCAAGCCCTGTCCAACCTGGCCTTGGATGCTTCCACGGATGGGGCAGCCACAGCTTCTCTGGGAAACCCATTCTGGTCCCTCACTACCCATCTAGGGAAGGACTTCTTCCCAATATCCCATCTAACCCTGCCCTCTGACAGCACAGCATTCCCTGTTCCCCAGTTGTGCAGGTACAACCCTCCATGCACAGGTGGTGAGTAGGGAAATGTCAAGACATGAATCTCAACAGTAGCAAAGACTGGGCAGCTCCCAAGTACAAGTCTAATTAAGACTAAAACTTCTGTCAGACTGGATTACATCACTTTATCAAGCAGTCTCCACATCAGATTTAAACCAAAAATAAACATCATTTCAAGTAACAGGTCATTGTGTGTAGTATCCTGCTCTCCCCCCCCAGCCAGCAGAAGTTTTGTTGTCAGTACATCTCCTGTAACAGCACCATTTATTTTCTCTGTCATAACTGCAGCTCTTCCAGAGGTAATGGCCTCTGTGCCATTTTCTCCAGTGCTACATTAAACTGCCTTCGAGCATCCATCACAACATTTATGGTCTCTCCACTGATGATAGTGCAAGGGATTTGCGCCTGAAACTGCCTCGGTCCTGATCTGGTTTGCATGATGCTGCTTTGCAAAAATAAATCTGTGGAGGGAAGTCAAAAATTTCATGCAGCAAACACCACAGCCTCTGTCAATTGATGTCAGGTATTTTCCCAACAGTTCTCACAGTCCAAATCATCAGATCAGAAAAAGAAGGCATAATTAATAAAATATGTTCCTGTAATCTCTTCCATGTAGCAAAAGGAAATAGTGATGTAATGAATAAAGAGGATGCAAGCTTTTCCCTTTTTCCCAATTTTTGACCACATTTACTGAAGCAAATGTCTTGAGTAAAAATTCTTCTCTCAAGATTATACCCTAACTAATTTATGTTCTTGAATTCGCGGTCTGTCATCTTCTTTTTCATTACTTATTTTTATATACATCAATACTAACTTACTTGTCAATAAAATCCAACTCTACACAGTCAGAAATAAGGTAGCAAGATTTTTCTCTTCAGACTGACCCTGTGTCCCATAACCAGAACAGTAACTGCATGCTGGGAACTTAAAATATGTTGAACTTGAGGGATTTTCTTCTATAACAGAATTACTTCAATGGAAACTCTGTTAGCATGGAATCAGTACACTGCAGATGCAACGTTAAGGAACTGTAATTATAATCCTCATAGAAGATGTAAATAATAGTAATAAAGCTGTTGATAGCATACTAATTGTATAGGGCTTCTCCCTCCTACTGACTTAGGGTTACTGGGGAGAAATCCTTCCCTGGGAGGGTAGTGAGGGACTTTTCTGGATATTTCAGAGAAGCTGTGCCTGCCCCATCCCTGGAAGTGTCCAAGGCTAGGCTGGATGGGGCTTGGAGCAACCTGGGATAGTGGAAGGTGTCCCTGCCTATGCTAGGGGGTAGAACCAGATGAACTTTGAGGTCCCTTCCAACCCAAACCACTCTGAGATTCTCTGATCTGGGACAGGTAACTTACTTATAGTCACCTTGATTTCAATTTACAAGCAGAAGCCAAGCCATCCTACTGGAATTACTGAGGAATGTTTCTCTAACTTTGCCATAAAATCCAGAGAACCCATAAAATCCAGTAGCTGAAGATGGAACAACCTCCTTCTGCCTGCGACAGCTGCTGAAGAATGACTGTGAAAGTGCAACTACCATTGTTCTGCTTTTTCTTAGACAATCAAAATAAATCTGCAACAGCTCCAAGCAAGGCAAAACTTGAAGGGATCCTGATCAGACAAAAAAGTGCAAACCAGATCAAAAAAAAGCAAATTGCTGTCATTACTAAACCTTTCTTTGGCAGAAGAGGCTGCAGAGTGATTGGATTTACACCCTTTGCAGACAAGCAGTTGCAATTGCCCTGATGATTTAATGTCTCTGTTCCACATGAGTTCCCACAGACAGACCAACCAACTTTAGTGACAAATTTTTATTCATACCTTTACTACCACCAACCCCACATGGCCAATTAAGCTGGATCCTACCCTTCTTTCATCAAATACAAAGCCCATGCTGAAAAGGCAATTAAATGGCTACATTTTTCTGAGGAAAATAAAGGTGCTTTTGCAGGTCCTACAACACAGAACCATGACGACACTTAACATAGCCAGAATTCTTTTGAGATGAACTACACCTACCAATTTGTACCTGTTGCTTCAAATCTATCATGGATTGCAACAAAGGTCCCTTCCAACACAAACCATTCCATGACTCTATAATTCAAATTTTATCCCCCAAATCTGCCTGATTCTAGAATACTTACAGTTTTGAAGAGGTGGTAATTCTTTTTTACATTTTATAGCTTTATTATTTTTTAAAGGTATTGAATAGCTAACAAAGGAAAGGCAGGAGAGGTAATGCAGGACAAGCAAAACAGTAATCAAGAATAGCCAACACAACTGATCTATAATTATATATTTTATACATACATAATAAGGTTTGAATCATTAAGAACAAGAAGAATCAACACTATGTGATACTCAGGCAAAACTATGCTTTTAAAGCTTAACAGGCTTTTTTAGAGCTTTAAAGCTTCTCACAAGCACATAACTTGTGCATTTAGGATTCTTCAAGAAAACTGTACAGTTAAAAATTGGCAGGTCTGTAGTTACATTGTCAAGAAATGGCATCTCAGCCATTTTCCTATGAAAATAAGCAGATGATTCTTCCTCTGTGCTTGCCAAAATAAGATTAATTCAGTTGTCACCATTTTAGTTATGTAGCATATAGTCTTAATTAATTACTATTTAAAATCTGTTCTTAAGTTATGAGATTCATCCAAGGTGCAAAATGGAATGATCCAACAAGCTGTGGAAGTACGGAAAAGACACTGGAGACAGATTTCCTACCCTGATTAAAAAATGATAATTTAAGGAAAACAAAAAATCCATAGTGGCATTTGACAAATGTGCCCTGAAAGGGTTCATTTTAGAATCCCAGGAATCCCAATGGTCCCTCCAGCAGCACATCTCATCTCCAACAGCAGCAGTTGGAAAGGCTGTTCTGAGAGAACACAAGTCTGGGGTCTCTCTGTGTTTCACTCCCATCATACTGCTCCAGCATATCTGCACCAAGAATGGTGGAGGACACTCCTGAGAGGTCATTTTGCATCCATTTCCGGACAAGTAGTCTCATGAATTTGTCTAAATGCTTTTGAACTGCTCATACAATCTGCTTCACCACTTGAGAGCCCAGGCACTCAGATATAAATGGTTTTCTGTTAGCACAGGTACCTAACTTCCATTTAAGTGGCACTTAAAATGTTTTTGTAAATAAAATTAAAAAATAGTTTGCACTGCCTTTTGGTCATTTCAGTTGCCTCCCAAATGGAGCTGAATGTGCCATATATGATATCCACTCCTTTCATGTTGTGCAATCCATATTGTGTATTTCAGAATTTTTAACAAAAACATTCAGTAAGGGGGAATGTTCAGTAACCAGCTTCATTCCAGCAGTGAACTATCAGAGGTCATGGCAGTGGGAAGACACAAGAGCAATCCACCTTAGCCTACAAGGAGTTGCTGAGCCATACAGTAAGTTGCTGTTACAACTTATACCACAAAATCTCTGTTTGGAAACCTCTGTGGAAGCAGAACCACTGCTACATAAGTTACCTGTAAATGCTAGGCATTTTCTACAGAATGGGAAATAATCAAGAGAACCAATACTACTACACTGTCATTCATTTAATTGATTATGTACCTGCGTGGAAAATATTACTAAACCTTCATTTCAGAAAAACCAATTGACTCAAGTAACAATAGTACCAGGCCTTGAAGTTAGTTGGACTGGGTTTTATGTCCATGAAGCCTTACTGGGAAAAGCAAGATTACACTGTAGGGCAGCTAAACATTATTAGTTAATGCCTAGTTTTAAAATAAAACCTGCTTGCTAGCTTGTACAGTACTACAGTTTGGTTTAAACCCCAGAAGTTCAACATATCATAGAAAATTTTAGTGGGAAATAAATATCCACCCAGCTTTCCCACCCCTAGGTCTTCTCCCTGTCAAACAGCTTTCCAGTCTGCACTGAAAGACTCCCTTTTCTCAGGAAGTTGTACTAATAATTTTCCAAAAATATTAGCAGGGGATCCATAGCAACTGTTGATAAGACTCAAAATGATTTAAGAGTGGTCTTAGCAACCTTCTGTTAAGATATACTGTATACAGCCTTCCCCACTTAGCAAAATCCCACAATATGGCAAGAAAGATTTGTATGTCTAAGAATAGCGACCTACACACATTTTTCAAAATTATTTAAATCCTCCCTATCACATTTCCAGCAAGATGTGCCTCTACAACACTATGTCAGTGTGTTCTGTTCAGAGTTTTGATTCTTTCTCCTTTTTTAAAATCACACTATTAACATCCCTGCCATTTTAGAAATAATATTTATTGATTTTTCTGTTAACACTGCTATAAATTAAGTGATGTAATGGACAGGATTATTGAAGTACTATAAAGAACATGTCTTCCAGATTCTTAACTCCTGACTGAAAAAGAGCAGACTCTGGATTAATACAGAGATAGTGCAGTTCTGTGCTGTGACTTGGGTAGTTTAGGTTGGTTGATGACTTTTTATATGACAGAGCAGACATATAACAGATTACATTACAGCTACCTGCTAAGTATCAAATGACAGATGGAAAAACACCTCATTCAGATTAAACTGAGAAATAAATGCTTGAGAAAAAAAACAGATGCAAAATTCCCGATCACTTGCTATTCTGAGACTTAAGATACAGTCAGTGTCAGAATGGTCTGAATGACCTCTTCTGTGCTAAACCAGTAAAATGCTGGTTTATTGTTGGCAAGCCCAGAGCCAAGGTATGACACATGAAATGTGCCCCCTCCCACGGCTGTTGATAACAGAAGTAACAATGTCTGAGCAGTGCTGGTTAAAGACGGGAGGGATAGATGGACATGTGCTCTGGAACTTCCATTTCCTCTGGAATCCTGACTCACAGGATTTTAGACTATTTAGACAGTTTTTTAGACTATTTCTGTAGGATCTTCAAGCCACCAAACTTTTGTTCTGTTTTATTGGTTAGTTTTTCAACCTTTGAGCCTCCTGTAATAACAAAGTTCGATTTCTACCCTTGGATGTTTGATTTTACATTCTGTCATCACCAAGCATTGATTAAGCGTTAGCACACACACCTGATTGTGTTTATGACTTTGTTTTCTCAGGGAAAGGTCAGACTTTATGACAACATCACTCTGTTAAAAACAAAACTGTTGGTGATACTTAGTACTGACTGCGATCAGGTTCATTTATCAGCTTTTAAAGTTCTCCTGCCGGTTTGCTTCCACTCAGAAAAAAAAATCAATGAACAGATTAGCATGAGTAACAAGAATTAAAAATGGGCACGTATGTACATAAAATTAATAAAATAAATAAACTCAGCTTCATCAGTCTTAGAAATGCATTTTTCTCTGAGTGTTGTCCCTCCCCCTATTGAGGTCCTTCTACTTTGTATGCACTTCTATAAATATTCATCAGGGCAAAGAGAGGATGAAAAATTAATGTATTTCCAACTTCCACAGCAAAGACCCAAACAACACCACACAGTCTGAAGACAGAAACTCTAACTACAACCACAGAGTCACTTTCTGCTGTTTCACATCTACCACTCATCCTCAGAGATTTCCAAAATGACAAAAAGGTCAAATGTAGCCTTTATAGATTAACTAAACATTACTTAACCTTGTTTTTTAAATCATGGTTGTTACACCAAGCACATGTGATAAAATATGTTCACCTTTATAATTGTGAAGATTTTTCCCATTTGTCTCATTTCTGCTCTCTATTCTCTGTTCTTTGTTTTTCAACCTTTTTCCTATTCTTGTGGACGTTTTTTTCTTTCAAATTGCCTCATCGTTTAGCATTTGATCATGGTCCTTTCTGGCTGCTGCCTTTTTAACTGGGTTATTATACCTTGATATTTATGTGGATATTACATACAGAAGGATATTACATACATACAGAATGTTTGAGCTGTTGAGACAATGCCACTATGTATTTGTGCATAACTTATACACATATAAATATATGTAATGTATATGCAATATGTATATATATACCTTTATATAGTATAAATAAGATTGATATTATATTTTATATTATATTTTTATAATATATTTAAATAACTAATATAACTAAGTAAAATAAATACCTAACACTAAAACCACCCACCAAGCTGTAAGTAAGCTGTTCAGGAGAAAGGCATGCAATATCTGCAATTCCACTTCTGAATATCTGTAAAAAGAAGTTAAAATCCACAGTTGGCAATATTTCTGGAAGGCAACATTAATCCATAAATACTCCTTAATTTTCCTGTCATTGCAGAATTAAGCTACTTCCAGTGCACACAGACCTTACCAGGTGTGCTAAATTGATGTCATTATAAGCCATCAGGAAACACCCACAGAGACCTGTAGCAACATTTAGAAGTTTTGTTAAACAGCTGTGTGTTCTAATTGATTTGTATTCTTTAAAACAGCTAAAGCAAGTTATCACCGGATGTAGAGAAGGGATGACTGAAGGCACCAGGGAGATTTACCTCAGAAGAAAGCCAATCACAGGAACTTCATTTGAGCATTTTAAGGTTATTACTAGAGGAAGTGCAATTAAATCATCACCATTTATCAATTATCATTATAAAATACTATGCAACCTTATCATGTTAATTTATTTATGAGAAGGTAACTGACTTCTGATTTTTCCAGTAATCTAGTCAGTAAAAATATTCAAAGATGCTTTCTCTGAAAATGAGCATGACTTTCTACAATAATCAAAACTACCAAAGTCCAAATTTTACCTAAAATTCAGTAAATGCCAAATACCTACATTCTTTGGAGTTCAGGCAATGTCTCAGCTCCTGATCTCAGATATATTTTACCACAGAGGGTATAAGCCAAAATATAGTTGTATCAGAAATGTGCACAGGCATGGCACTTGCATTTCATAAAACACATTGGAATAAAGGTCCTAAATGATTAGTGTAAGATTCTGGATCTGGAAGGACAAAAAGAACCAGACAGTAAGCCTTTCTTTTCCTAATCTGCAATCAAAGGACAAATCAGCCCTAGTTAAAAGCTAAGTAATATGTGTGGACAATGGTAAGCTCCATTTTTCCTCCCAGTGGTGGTGTGCTTATACCATTTAAAATCTGTATCTGTTTTGGATTAAAACCTTAAACCTTTTCTCTGTGCTGTTCATGTGTACTGAGTGTTCAAGTCTGATTTGATGAGCCTGCCCAGTGACTTGCATTGTAGAATCTGTGTCCCTGCAGGCAAAGCCTAACCCACATAACAAAATGGGTCAGCAGAGAAGCAGAGAGGGAAAGCTCTGTATTGCAATTCAGAGCCCTGATTCATCTGAGGGGGGAAAAGTCCTCTTTTTCTTGTAGACTTAACTCTTGCTTTGATCTGAGGCTTGCAGGCTAGTGCTTACAGTGTGTTTTTATTATCTTCCATAATCTCCTTATTTCAACAGAAAGTCACATTTTGCTGCTATAACTTTGCTAAATTTCTCCAAAATGTTTTTTTTTCCTCTTAGTTCAGGTTTGTCACTGGATTCACAGCGGCTGAACTGCCTCTGGAGAGGTGTCACAGAGACAGGTTCATCTCTTCACACATCTTGCCACCCAAAAACCCTGTTTCTGCAAAAATTTGTGTGTATATTTCTTACACAAAACTCCAATTATTAGATGCAGGACAGTTTTTACTTTACTGTTCCTTAAGAGGCAAAAATAACCCCCATGTGAGAGTGACCTGTTTTTCCTTTTGGCTTCCACCACTCTGATTTTACACATTCTGAACATACTGTTTATGCCTTTTTCTCACTAGTGTCGCATTATTACATCATTTTATTAAAACCTAATTTTCTCATCTTCATTCATAGACAAGCCAGGTAACTAATGCTTTATGTAAAAGTGTGTATTACAAGAATCTGCCAACTCTCAACTGGAATTCAGACATGCACAGCAAATACCAGAAAAACAATGTTTGTCATAATATAAATAATAGTCCATGGCTGCAAAAAACAAAAATGCTGCTCATGTTCCCACTGTAGATGGCTGAGTACCATCTACAAGTAGGCATTCTGTAATTAAACCGTATTATTTTAATTAGGGGAACACCTGTAGAACTTAGTGGAAGTCACATCCCCGTTGTGTCAGCTGCTGTGGCAAGAGACCTGGAAAAAGCTAAAACCAAAAAATTAAGGAAGGAAAGGGGAGGGGTAAAGGACACATTGGTATTTTGGTCTGATGGGAAAAAAAATCACGCCTGGAGAGTCTCTAGTCTTGGTCCAAACTTGCACTGGGGAGCTGGAGTAACAGAGAAGAGATCAGAGCAACCAAGCCAGCTCTGAACCATGTTTCACTATTAGACTGCAATAACTTATTGTTTGATGAGAAACCAGCTTTCTCTCATTCAGTCCTGAGGACTGTAAGTCTATTTAAAACTGAAAATGACACATATTATTTTTTGGTAATTTGATTACGAGACAACGCGTGAAGTGTTACAATAATATATTTTACTTACATAAATAAGTCTACTTTTGTATTAACCCAAATCCACGATTACTCAGAAATGGCCTGAATTTTTACGGATGGGTGTTGGAAGAGTATCTAAATGTGAGACACTGTCAAACTAAGCGTTAAATATATATCCTTTCAAAACCAGAACTGAAACTATTGCTGGTAACTGGCTAAGCACAACCACAGTTAGACTTGTGTGTGTGTGTGCGCGCGTGTTTATGCATATTTATGTATTTATTTTTACATTTATATTTATTACTTGTGTCCAGGGAAGGAATAAGGCCACTGAGGATTCTCAAGCATATACTGCATTCCCAAGTTCTGTAAAGGACCAGTAGATCCTCACCTGCTGTGTGATGGTGTCCCAGGGCCCCTCCTGCAGACGATCCTGGTAACATGCATGAACACTTCCCCATATTTCCTCCAGAGTTAAAGGTCTTCCATCTGTGATGGGGAGAAACAACCATGCCCAGCCAAAGCTCTTAAGCATATCTTTAATATGCAATAGTAAAATAGCAAAACTAAAGCTAATTTTGTAAAACAAAAGTTTGGATGAGATTAATTTAAAACCACAAAATTACACCATGAAGAGTTATCTAGTGCATAAGTACATCCAATTAATAGTGAGAGAGTGGAAAAATCTAAGGAGTAAAATTCTGCAGATAAAAGTTTGCTGCATTTTTGTAACCTACAGGCCCTTAATTTTTTTCTTGAGCTCCATTTATATGGTATTGTTGCATCAGATTTTTACCTGTGACACTAGAATTATGCCAAGATATTAGTGTCGACTACTTAGAAAATAAGCATGTCAATTTTTAATGAGCATTTGTTTATGGCAAACAGAGTATTTTGATACACTTTCAATAAGTAGCTTCATCTTGGCATTTATCAGGTGTCAGAAATCATCATCCTCTGACAAATAGTTTTATTCTACTGACATTTGCATGTCTGTAAAATGAAAAAGAGTTATTCACACAATTAACATTTGAATGCCATGTTTAGATATAAGTTCCAACCAGCTGCCTACTGCCTCTCTTTTATTTTCTGCATATATATTTATAAAAAAGCACCAAGTTCTGAACTTATAGAAGCACCACATAGCAAAATCATGTGGCAATTAAAGTTATCCTAGAGGGTAACAGCATATTAACCAGCTATTCCATGGCATCCTCATGGACATGAGACTTGTTAGACCATCATGTCCACTGTCTTATGATGAAGATACCAGAGCTGCACTGGAGACAGTTTGCTAAACTAAGAAATTTGTATTAGCAAATACTAATTTTTCTAAATTCTAATGTAATTAACTTTAGAAGGATATATTTATGCTCAGATCACCTGTGTGCAGGTAACAGAAAATGCCATGCATACTTGCAATTCCGTTTTCAACCTGCAGAGTAAGTCCAAGTGTAAAATCTAGAATAACACGTCCTAATGCAACATTTGATTTGGCACTCCACATTTTGTTCTGTACACCTTCCCTTGTGAATTTTTATAGTAACACCTGAGCAAATTCAGATTGTACAGGTGGAATGGATTACTCTATGTTAATCTCGTTTATAGAAGTAATCAAATATTATTGAAGCATTAACCATATTATAGGTAAAACTGAGTTTTGTGTTTACCACACAGCAAACCCAGTTCTTTCTCAAGCTCCCAGACTTGCTCAAAACACAGACCTGTATTCTCTGGGCACTTTTAGACTAATTTTTCCAGGGTTGCCAGCACTCTCACGTGCTTAGCAGCCCTGTTGTACATTCTTGCTACCCACTGAGACCTCTAATATCCATGTGGGCTGGCAGAGCAGTCAGTAATTGTTGCTGCTGGCAACAAGGGGGCCACTGTGGCACCTTCTGAGCCAACCAGCCTCTTGGCTTTGTGCCTCATTCTTCCCTGTGATGGAGCTGAACTCAGGAAGTTCAGCCAGAAAGAGGAAGAAACAGCAGCACCAAGCCAAGAGAAGTGGCAGGAGAGAAAGGCAGAGGCTCCAGATTCACCATCATTACATTTACTCATCACTTACCAGGAGGACACAGCTTGCTCCATGTCCCAAGGCTCATCCCAAGACTAGCTGGGGTAGTTTTATTATTAAACTGTTTAGACCACAACAAACTTTTCTGAGAAAAGCTTCTCAATGGCCCACTTGGGGTTAATCATGTCACCACAAATAAGAAAGAGTTAAAAAGCAGGAGGTTGAGTGCCGCCTCATAGCAGCAAGCAGAGGCTTTCAGACCACAGACAAGTTGCAGCTCTCAGCTGGTATCTTAATTCTTGCAAAGACTGGAAATTCTTTAGGCAGGCAAATTCCACATACATTCTCAGAGAAAATTTTAAGGCTTCCCAAGTTGCTGTATTGTGTTTTCTTGATGTTTACGGACGGCTTTGAACAATTTCTGAGATTCCCAAATTAAAGTTTTTAATAATTTTAATAATTTTAAAATTTTTAGTAATTTAGCAATTTTTGAGATTCCCAATTTAAAGTTTTTAATCATTTCTGACATTCTCAATTAAAGGGATTTTTTACACTTTTGAGTGAAATGGTGCACAAAATTGTTTTGAGGCATCATTCTGACACATTTTATAAAAAAACAATCTTAAGAAACTGTTGCCAAAAGAGAAAAAACACCATTACAGCTAAAGGGAATATCAAATCATACAAATTATTCAATCTCATTTATGTCCAAAGCCACAATAAAACCAGTTCTTATGGGACATGGTCTTAAGAGCAGCTGTATTGCTGAGAAAGGACATGGTGGTTACATGCTTCTGAGTTCAGGGAGTAAATCTGCATTCTGGAAAGTGCTTCAGCCAGGTCCAGTATGGTTATGAATACAGAAAGTCATGCCTTCAGGGTTAGAGGAAGTTACACCATCTCAGAAGCTCACTCTCCCTAACCACTGATTAGCATGGTTTTTGTTGGCAGGGATTTAGCTATATGTCACAGAGCTAGATAGATTTTGAACAGATCAGCTTCAAAACCCAATTCCTTCTCTCTTTCCTAGAAGAGGAAGGCTGAAGCCCTTACTGACTCCCACTAGTTCTGCTCTTTCTTTTCAGTATTTAGACAGCATTCATGATGATTCCTTTAACTTTTCAGGAAAAACAAGAAATGCGAGACAAGCCATCATTTTCTTAGCAGGCAGGGTAATTCTTGAATGGTGCCTGTGCTCACCTGTGACTGTGTGGCTGCTACCTCACTCTGGTTTTTTAATCTATGGCAAGAGGTTTTTGAATGTATGGTTTCAGACGAAGGATGGTTCAGGAAAAGACCAAAGCTCCTTGGCCTCTTAAAGACTAAGAAAAGAGGTAAATACTCTACTGATTAAAGAAAGCTTACTGGACCTAGCCCAGCCCATCCGGCCGATGCCAGCATTGAAGAGGAAGGATAATTGCCTACACCATCTGTCTCCAAGAGGGCTAATTGCTGACATCACATATCAGCAGGGGTGATGTCAGCAGGGGTTCATGTATTTCTTCAACTACCTACCTGACAGTACCAAAAGCCAGAGAAAGGAAGCGAGGCTCCTATTTCTGGAAGGTATGGCAGGCATAAGGCTGATTTTGGGGAAAGGAGCCTCTGAGGTATTGGAACCATTGCCTTGAGCTCCTGACACAGACTGTGACTTCAGGAGGTCTGAATTTAGGAATATATGCCATGTGGGGAAGCATCATGAGGTAGTGAAAAACGTTTCTTATGTGTATACACGTGGCCTAAAAATATCTTCTTGGCATCCTATAGTGTTCCCAAGCCTCTTTCCAGACATGCTCATCACACTTTAATCATTATTTTCAACTGAAATATTTGTCCTTGGACAGAACAAGATCTTCCCTGTAAATCTACACCCAGAGACTACCAAGAAGTTTAGATGTGTCTCAGAATGTTTAAGTTCTGCTGCAATTAAAATTTCAAACCTTACCTTACACCACCTTACGTATCAAACTTCATCTCAAAAAAAAAAGAGGTCTATAGATGAATTCCAGAAAATAAGCTATTTCATCCAATTTAGAAAGCAGCAAGGATAAGGACATGATGCAACTTTTTCCCTTCTGCAGGAGGAAGTGATCTGTAGCGGTTGAACATAAATGGTAGAAGAGAGGAGTGAAAACTGGATGTCTTCACTGACACAAGCACCTAAAGATACCAACCAAGCTGAAAATGACAGGAAAATCCCCCCAATAACTCTACAGGGAGCCTTTTTCCTAGGAGGGACTGTGAGAGACCAAGTCAATGGGAACTGGACTCACATACAGTGGGAAAAAGGCAGGATTTCATCATTCGAGAAGAGTTTGTGAAGAGTCTGGCAGATTTGCACAGGTAGCATCAGCTGCTGTTAGAACACACAAAGTGAGGAAGTGAATACGACAAAACTACTCCATCAGGTTGAACAGAATTATTATTATTACTATTATTACTATTATTATTATTATTATTATTACCTAGGTGTAATGGCCACTGAACACACTGCCAGGGAGGAAGCAGAGTTTTGCATTCAAACTCTGTGTCCCGCTCCTGGGGAAGGCAAGACTGGACAGGGCTGTGGAAATCCTGGAAGGATTATAGCTCAGCTCCACCCCCTGCAACGGCTCTAATTAACATCAGGATAAGTACGGACAGGATTCAAGGGAAATCATGAACAGCTCACAAGACATTGGTGAGGAATTGATTCTGTTACCTAATTTACAAATAATGGTAAGAATTTGGACTGGGAAATTGAGGAAGGTGTCTAGAAAATTCTTCCTTGATTATTTCAGATGAGGAATGCAGTGAGTATTGCTCGTTGTCTGAGAAACAAGGTGAGGAGCCTATCACATGAAGACTATTACCTCAAAGGAAAAAAATCTCAGGGCATTACCTTGAATTTTCCTCATACCAGGTTTGGGACAAGATGAAACATACACTGCTCAGGTATCTCAAGAGATTGTGAGCGACTGTCACCTACACAGTCCCAAAAACTCCATGTTGGGACCTTCAGACAGCACAGTACAAGCAGGCAAACAACATGCGGGGAAGACAGAATTTCAAAGATAAGCTATCCATAATTAAAATCAGAGAATACTTGCTGAAAACATTGTAGGAAACGCACTTATTGCCACCATTGTGTATCCTTCTCTCTTCAAGAGTCAGGTATACTTAAACGTTAAAAGAGAACCCAAGTGACTCCAGGAAGTATCTAAAAAAATCCCTTGTTCTCCTTTGTGAAAGGTTCTCAAGAAGTGTTTTAAAAGCTAGTTGTACTTGCAGAAACAATTACGATTCTGTACTGCAAGGGGAGCTGTTTGCACATAATACCATGATTGTGCATTAGATCATCCACTGGCTCCTGTAATACCCACTTCCAGCTATAAGGAGTCATGTTTCAACACCTCCGATTCCCTGATGCTGACAAGCTAAACAACTGGTTTTGTCTCTGTGAGTTCTTCTCTGGTGATTAACTGCTTATGGTGAATACTAATTATATGAAAGTACAGTACAGTAGAGATAGTGTCCTCCTTCCTCTACTTGCAGTGTCTCCATCCTCTTCTTGTAGAGACAGTGAACTATTAATTCAGCAAAAATGAAGAAAATTACATTTTTCAGGACCACAAATAGGTTAACCCGTCTCTCACAGCAAAACTTCCTTTGTCTTCCTGTCTGCACAACAAGTTTAAAGGCAAAACAGTGCACATTTGTAAAAGCCTGTAATAAAACCAGAAATAAATTTGCAGCAGGATGTGTGCAAATGAGTACTGTTGGTGGTAAAGGCAGAGCAATGTCCCCAATTCCCCATGTCCCTGTCTGAAAATTTACCCCAAATTATCCATTCCTGAAACTGCACCTCAGACTAAAATCTTTCCACCAGGGAGTCTATGAGAATTTGTTCTCCAATTTTGAATGTGAAGTGCCTTTCAAAATGCCAACACTGCAAAATTAGAAACCATTAAACAATATAAGGCAGAGAGTGATTAAATCTACCAAACACATTCAGCAGCTTAAGCTACTTTTTAATTAAAAAAGAAAAGATATCACTGGCAACATTCAGACATCTTTATCTAGATAAAGGTAAGATATTATTCAAAACACAAAAGATGTTGATCACTGAATCATTTAGGTATGAAAAGACTTCTAAAATCGAGTCCAAGCCTTAATCCAGCATAGCCATGTTCAGCACTAAACCCTGTCCCCAGTGCCACATCCACATGTTTTTTGAATACTTCCAGGGATGGTGACTTCACCGCTGCCCTGGGCAGCCTGTACCAGTGCTGGACACAGACTTTGGGCAGTGAAGAAGAGAGCACAGCCAATGCCACAGTGTGATCACTCTGTTTGCTGATTAAATAAGTGACACAAACAGCAGCCTTAGGTAACAAGATGCATATTTCAGGAAGGAAAGATGATCAGTTAGTGCCTCCAGAGCCAGTTTAAATACAAAAACCCAATACCATATTGGAATTATTTTATTTTCCCTTAAGCAGCAAATTTAAACAGAAAACAGCATACAATTTTAAAGACACATTTAGACCCCAGTCTTTTGATTCAAATTCAGGCTCCAAAGAAACACACAAGCTCTATAATTATATTATGCCCATTTACTGCGTGGCCCAATTCAAACGTGCTGCATTAAGTTTCTGCAGTCATTTCAAGAAAAGGAACACGAAAAATGACCAGCAGTTTTAGTCAACCACAGGCAAGATGCCAAGAGCCAAAGTTCAGCCTCCCTCAGGCTAGGGTGATATCATCTATTCCATGGTCCTGAAGCTCTATGTTACAAAATTTACTGGTGAGCAGCCTCATCTCTTACTTTCTTATTTTACACATCTGTTCCTTACTTTAACACAAGAATTCATGCTTTTAACATCTACTGCATCCCACATATTTAATACACGATTGGTCGGTCTTACCTAAAAAGCATGCCCTGAAATAAAGCACAGGTACTTGGTAGCTGCTGGAGTACAAGACATGATACTCATAACGAATCACTTCTTCTGTTGTACAAACTCCAGCTACTTGAGAATCATCCAAAGACTCCTAAAACAACAAAAATGAACAGGACAATACATAATCTTTTGCATTTGCATCAAGGGAAATTATCACAAATTCAATAAATGCACAGAGCAGAAATAATGGCAACTACCCCTTTCACAGCAGTACTCATGTAAATTCCCAAAGGAATTTTTCAACACTAGCAAGAAAACCACTGAAGTCCAAAACCTTCAAAGACTTCTTACATACTAACTTCCACAAACTGTGAACTACGTGTAAGCATTTCCAGAACTGAGATCTTTCTAAAAGAAGACCTGAAATCTCTGAAAATCTTTATGACACAGTGTGGGAAGATGGCTGGGGTTAAAAATTAGAGGAGACTAAGAATTATAGGGTAAAATGCAGATGCATCTCCCTGGATGGAAACACAAAGGTTCCTTATACAATGATAAGCATCTGCTAAAGGGGATGGAAGAGAGGGTGAAGCCTCACTTTTTATGGCCTCACTCCATAAAAATCCCTGCAGGGATGGGAACATGGGAGCACTTTTTAGTTCAAAGACCACATAGTACCTGTCAACCAAGAGATAAACATGAAAATGCTCTGCAGCTGAGTCAACAATTATACTGAATCCCTGGAAGCCAAGATGTGACCACGCCCATTAAGCATGTGAAGTGAGTTTATATCAATCAGAGATAAAGTATTCATAGAATCATAGAATCAGCTGGGTTGGAAGGGACTTCCGAGATCATCAAGTCCAACCCTTGACCCACTACTGCTGTGGTTACTAGACCATGGCACTAAGAGCCACATCCAGTCTTGTCTTAAAAACCTCCAGGGACAGTGAATCCACTACTTCCCTGGGCAGCCCATTCCAACGTCTGACCACCCTCTCTGTAAAGAAATTCTTTCTAATATCCAACCTAAACCTCCCCTGGCACAACTTAAGACCATGCCCTCTTGTCTTGCTGATAGTTGCCTGGGAAAAGAGACCAACCCCCACCTGGCTACAACCTCCTTTCAGGTATTAATGACTGAAGTCACTCAAGCTCCATCTAACCTAAAGAAATAGTATAGAAGTAAGTTGAGGATAGGAGGAAAACTGAGGAAGATTCCACTGAAATTGCTGGCATATGTTGTCTTCCCCCCTACTGGGTAAGAAACATACTCTATATGCACTGAATGCTGTTTCTAGGATTAGAGTCTGTGCTTGCTTTAGAGGATATTAGATCACTTTAAACTCATTTTTGCAGTCAGACACTACCACTGATGACTTTGAACCTTATTAACCTGTCCCAATTTGTATTAATAAAGAGTGGTATTCCACAAACTGTTAGAGTGAGTCCTTCACAGCTGCTGGCAGTTGCCAGTGGTGGTTACAGGCTGGGAAGATCCACTGAGGGGTCTCCACACAGTTGCCTGAGCCCCTCCTGAAAAGGGCAGTCAAATCACCCTCCAACCCTGTGAATCTGTTCAGTGAAGGGTCCCCTCACAGGACACTGACAGACTGATTGGGCACAGGAGTCTCAGCTTTCCTGGGGCTCCAACAGACAAATAAAACACTGAGGATCAAGAAAATCTCCCACACACCAAGGGTTGGGTAGACCCCCCCTCCTTTTCACATGACACACAGTAACTGGCACAGTAAAGTTACTATGGCTGCATCTCTCTTTGTTACATTTAGTATAGACCATTTTAAAAGTGTATCCTTAAATAAGCTGATTTTGTTTGCCAAAAAGACTAATCAAATGCATCCACCAAAAATTCTCTGATCTACTTTCTTTAAAGGCTTTTTGCCAGGAGTTGTTTTTGTTAATAATGATTCTAAAACTGAGATTATTTTTTTTTTACCTGTTAATGTATATTTATAGTGTAAAGTAGTAAATTTATAGTAGACTTGAACTAAATCATAAGAGATGGAACTAACTGCATTGACATATACCCCAATTGCAGCACAGACTTCATAACATTTCAAATTAATATTCAAAAAGTGCTAAGCACTCAGTTGTTTGGACTTTTCTAAAAACTGTCATTACTCAATGACTCTGAAAATGGAACCATTAAATTAATAATGCCATTAAGAGTAAATGTTAGAACAAACTTTCCAAGAAGACCCTATGGGTGTGGACTTGTTCAGTGCTCAAACTCCCAGATTTACATGCATGAACTAAGCAACCATAATGCCCCACAGGTTGGGTGTGCATTTCACAACTTGGCTACTGCCAAGTAACTCTGAATATTGGCTTATGGTCTCTGTCCAAGCAAAATTAAAAAAAAGATTGAACAGAAAACAAGAACCAGCATCGTCTGAACACTATGCTGGTTAACACACAAGAAATTTAAAGCTATTTTGCATTTTTATCTCGCATCCTCACGCAACTCAGCAATGAATCAATCTATAAAGAAATATAAAAACTGATAAACTGTGACACCCAAAATATTTTCAGGGTTTTTTTCTGGTGTGATTTTCCACAGTTTTAGAGCATTTGACAACCAGATGCTGCTGAGGCAAATGGATAGAAGTTCACAAATGGAAAGCCCAAAGCTTGGGAAGCTGCAGACCAAGGAACTGAAGGTACATTTTTGGACACTAAATGAGAAGCTCACAGATGGTCACAGAACAGAAGTTTCCTGGGAAATTCTACATGGCTGCAGGAATGGTTGATTTTAGCTTATCAGGGAACAGGCATCTAAAGCACAGAAAGGGAACATTAAAAAAAGTGCTCTCTGTGTTAACCTAGTTTTCAAAGCTGCATGCGAAGAGATACTGAAGACAACGTGCCAGAAGGGACGGTGGTGATTTCTGTACCTGACTTCACTGGCCAGGTAAGGTCAAGTATGATATGCCCAGCTCCCATGTACATGTGTAATGGACTAAGGAAGTCTCTTCCTCCTTACACCAATCATACCCACTGTTAGATACAAAATACACCTTAAAAAAATATATATCTTGAGGAAGATATAAATTTCTTCTTTACAGTATGCTGAATTGCCTTTAAAGTTGATCAGGGCTTCAGTGAGAACAGCAAAAAAAAGACCCAAAAGCAGCCCAAAAAGCTAAAAAAAAAAAAAAAAAAAAAGGCAGCCTGTGGAAAAAAGAAAACAAAATTAAAATAATGCAGCTACAGATCGGCTTTCACGTGTTTAGGGGTGGGGAAGAGAAAGTCTGTACCCAGGACTGATACTACATTAAAATTCACAAAACCCACTCAGACCAACCTCCTGGAATCAACATCATGCTGCTTTTCAGGCATTAATGTTTCATCAGATATCATGGCCTTGCCTATTGCTTAGTCACCAGCTTGCCCTGCCCTTAAAGATACTTCTGGAAATGGCAAAACTACCTGTTCTTGTATTCAATACTACTGTTCCAGAAAAAAAAAAAAAAAAGCTGCATGTATGCGCTGCTTTAAGGGTAAAATGGCTAATTTATGACTATTTTAGATCTGCATACAAAGGCAGACAGCTGAATCCTTCTTAGGGCTACTCTAATCCTCTTTCCTCTCAGTAAACAGCAATTTCCCATTTTCTGACATAAAAAGACACATCATTGATGTGCAATCCTGTACTTTACAGTCTCTGTAAGTAAAACACACAGTATTTTTGCTGGGAAAGTACAATTTGTGGCCTAAAAGTTTAGATGGTGTCTCTCTGGCTGATGAGATGAACTTTGCTGATGAGATGAATAAAAAGAGTACAGTCATTTTAGGTGATCTTTGGAACATCTAAAAACTTATGCATGGCTGAACAGAGCAAGGGAGCCCCAGAGAGTTTTATATCAGCCCAAAAGATTTGCCTTTCGGTATTTAACCAACTACTGATAAAGCCATAAATATAAAATACAGCTGTAACTTATTAAAAAAAAACCAAAACACACACAGCTTAATTTTTACATGTCATGATAGCGTATTATATTTTTACTTGAATAATTCTTCTAGTTTCCTTTCCTTTTATATATTATTGTTCTAACTCTTTTTTTGAGCTAATGCTGAATTATTTTAGTTACCGCATTAGACAATATAAAAATCAATTTTAAATTTGGAAGATTTCATAACTGCTGCAAAACATTCATATACGTACACACACTATAAAAAAAATTCATAATTTTGCTTAGAAGTTGTAAAGACAAAACAAACATATCTGCCTTAAAAAAAAAGTAATTTCAAACCTTAACAAAAAAGGTGTTTTAACCAAATTGCAATAATTAAAAATGCTATGAAGAAATTTATTTCTCATTTTATTTTGTTTCTGCTCTTGGTGAAGAAGGCAAGTTTAAAACCCCTGGTGACAGGTTAATTTGACAGCAGGACAGTTGTGTGTTTGGATCCTCCTTGGTGGCACCTGTGCTCTGCAGGCTGAGAAGCAGCAGGAAGGTGTGGTTTAAGGAGATCATGAAGGAACAGCAAGGTAGGCAGGGTAAACTGGGAAAGTAACAAAATTACCTAATAAAATGGGGATTTTTCTCTGCTGACACCAAACATTTCCCTATCTCCACCTCACGTGCTGAGCCAGACTTCCTTGCTCAGCCCAAATCCTCTTTAAAATGAAGAAGCAGATCCTTTTTTGGGGAAAAGCTAAGAGAATTGGTTTTAAAGAACAGCACATTTCTCCTGGATCTCAAGTCACTGTTGACTTCCATCCCATTTCCATGTCCCTCATCTCCTTTCCTGTTGCCCTGACCCCTGTTTACTCCTGCTGCAAGCCAGGGAGATTCTCCTGCAGGATTGGGAAGAGGTGACGCAGGCACAGCTACTGGTACTGCTGGTTTCGGTGTGAGGAGGAGAAAAATGAGATGCAGCCCAGATTAGTAAGCAAATTTGACTCCATTGCTTGGAATGCATTTACACTTAATTTCATGTCAGCCTCTAAAGCTGAAAACAAATGTATGGCTGCTCCTTTCCTCAGAGACAAAGAGCTGCCATTGAAATACAGGAGCTTTCAGGGAGCAGGTCCTCTCTCCTTTCCACACTCCCCCCTTGACAAACAGGGAGATCTGAACACAAAAACTGAATGGTAGGACAGTGCTCAGAGAGAATTAAATCAGAGCTTAGTGTGGAGGGCGTGGCTGTATGGTGAGATTGTATCTACACTCTCTATTCCACTGGGGTGTTCCCCACATGCTTTCAGACAGTGCCCCACTTTCTTGCCTGCAGCCCCCATGGGTCTAGTCTCTGCAGGTCATTTTGCTGCAGGTTTTGGTCCCCCCGTGCAGAATCTCAAGTCATCCCCCTCACTTACACAGACCTCAAACCTCCAGATCTGATTCTGTCTTTCCCTCCACTTTTCCATTCACTATGCTCAAATTTACAGGCTCTAATCAAAATTAGTGCAGTGTACCATAGCCTGTAATAATTTAAGTGTAATATGACTGATGTACAAAAGACTTCACCACTAGTTGTATCATTTTTATACATGTTGATAAATTGCTCCTTTATGTGAAATATACGTAGGGAATCCAACAACTTCGAGTGCTGCCATCATCAGTGACAGATGAGGCAACATGAGGATAACAGAAGTGGTCTGAAGCATAACAAAGTTATCTTATGAATTTATTTTCTGTGTGCAGCTACAAAATTCTCCCCACTGTCCTGGACTTATTGCACTTCAGTCAAACAAGTGAAGAACCTGGTTAAACACTCAATAACAGAGAAAGAAAGTGGCCCTAAAATAATTTGGTGATGCATGAAATACCATGTTAAGAGAGCCTTTTATTGAAAGACACAGTTACCTTGAAAAGCCACTATGTTACCAATGGAAAAATTCAGAGGTGAGTTAAGGCGAACAGCTAATTGATCCCTGATATATGTCATTTTCCAAAGGGAAGTCTTCTGACTGAATTCAGCACCTTGACACTGTGAAAGCATCCAGTCATTATTAGGATGACTATTTCTCAGAAAAAAATTTCTCCACACACAATCTTTTGTCATTCAAGGCATACCAAACCCAAGACTTCCACACCAAAAAGACATGGTACATAAAACTGCAGTAGTTCCTCATGCATTAACAGTCATTTCTAACAGCTGGAAATTAGATTTGTCTTTTGATTGCCTCAAAACCACTATCACAACTGAAAGCAAAGTCTTTTCAAGGAAAAGAAGCAATGGACCGTGAAAACAGAACAGTTGTGAATTTTGTCTTCACAGAAAGGTAGCGAATTGCTACAAAATCACTCTTCATTCTTCCCAGGTTGTCACATATAAAATGCAGAATTTCATGGCTTTTCTCCTTCCTCCAGAAAAAACATTTTCTCTTCTTTTAATGTAGAGAATACAAGAGTCTTCTGAACAGAGCTGAAGCACCAAGACACACTAGGAAACCTCTTCTGGTGGGAACAAGAGCAAAGCTGGGAGAAGAGGCAAGGAAATCAAAGGAGCCAGAGGGACACGGCCCAGCTGTTGAGGGAGGATGGACTAACCTGGACCACCTGAAATTCCCAAAAAGAAGGTCCACCTGAAGCTATGGACACACACTTTGCAGAGGATCACAGCAGCCTCACCTGCAACCCGTAGGGATTCAATTACTTCCACAACCTCCTACCAATATTCTCTGCCACTGTTACTCCTTGGAATTAGGAATTTATAGTGGTCCTTCTGCCCATGGAAGTGTGGGGAGATAAGAAGCAATTGGGAGATGGTGGTACCTGTACCCTCTCTTTTTTGCCACCTGCCTTTCAGTCAGAATCACAGAACTTGAGGCTGGGATAGCCCTCCCAGCCCACAGAGTCCAACCTGTGCCCAATCTCCACCTTGTCACCCAGCCCAGAGCACTGAGTGCCATGCCCAGTCATTTCTTGGACACCTCCAGGGATGGGGACTCCACTACCTCCCTGGGCAGCCCCTTCCAATGCCTGACCTTTCACCCTTTCCAGGGAGAAACTCCTCCTGATGTCCAACCTGACCCTTCCCTGGCACAGCTTGAGGCCGTTTCCTCTTGTCCTGTCCTTTGTTCCCTGGGAGCAGAGCCTGACACCCCCTCCCCAGCTTCCCCCTCCTGGCAGGGAGTTGCAGAGAGCAAGAAAGTCCCCCCTGAGCCTCCTTTTGAAGGATTTTCGCATCATTTTTTCATTATCTTGCATTTGTATAAATTGAAGTAAGTTACTACTTGAGGTTAAGTACTATTCCACAAGATTATTCTTTCTTTTGAACTGAACTGCTTCCAGGATGGGGATCTGTGCTTCATAATACACAAAAAAAAGAAAAAAAAAAACCTGCTATGTCATAAGACAACACTAGCAGTTCAGCTGCATTTTAGGTCAGCTTTATTATTTCAGAAGAACAAGGATTATTATTTCTTCTTTGAGAATCTCAGCAGCAACCCAGTTTTCACCACACTTAATTCAATGGGGAGACTGACAGCAAATGCCTACAAATCTTTACTTTTTAGAAGACAAACTCAAATCTTCATTAATTTCTCAGGTGGGAAACTGTATGAAAATGATGCCAAGACTGACAGACAGTGTTTAACAGTAATTCAAATGAAAAACTTACAGGTAGAAATGCTCATATCGTCACAAAATCTGGCGTTGTAAAAACAAGAAATTTGAAATTAAGGGTTACAACTAGAAGTGGCTGCACTAGAGACCACCCAGGACACTGTAAGGGAACAGCTGTGACACTGGGACAGTGACTTACTGTAGGAAACATAATACTTGGATGCTGCCCACTTCAAAAAAGAAATACATCCAATTAAGTTAATATCTGTCAAAATGATACAACTTGAAAGTTACCTGAGATGCCAATCTAAGCTTATCTGTAGACTACATCATATAAGCACAACAATAAGAAGCAATAATCATAAACATTGTGGCTGAATTACAACTGGCTTATTTGGATATGGGAGATCCAATTATATTACCTATATGTTAAGGCTAAAGTACATATGTTAACTGCCTTATTAAGAAAGCAGAAAGATAGCACTAAATCATAATTATCTATCTGAACTTCAAAATAACCTCAATTCAAAAATTTTAGCTATCACTCAAAATAATTACTGATTTACTCAAAATAATTGTGAAATTACTCCTAAAATCTAAAAAAAAAAAAAAAAATGTAATCTACACTTACACAAAAACAGTAGCACATTAGGATCCAATGATTTTTTTTCTTTTTGGAAATGTGTAAGTATAATAAATATATACTTTAAATGGAACAGGGGCAGACCCTATCAAGTCAAGTAAGTTCAGCTTTTGCCCACTCTGAAAAACTGTTAATTGTATTCATATATGATGCATTACAGATGCACTCATGTTGTACTCTCTAATCACTGTTACAAAGGAAATGCAAAGCTCTGAACTCAGACCAGGGCAGGTCAAAAAACCTATCAGGTAATTTTTTTAACAAAACACTGTAAGAATATTCTAAATATTAACAACTATTATGTTATCAAATGTCACTGATCACAAACAGACCGAATGTACATTGGAGAGATTCACAGTGGTTGGAAAGTACTGAATTACTTCCTTTACTAGTGTGATCTCAAATGAAAATTGCCACGGTATATTACATGATATTATTAATTTCCAGGGATGCGGTACATAATAGATCTCAACACAAATTTAACCATTTGAAATTTGCTTTACAATTCTTTAAAGCCACGTAGAAAATCTGCACGTTTTTGTCTGGAATGAACCTTCTAACAGTCCCCATCTTCATTTAAACTGTTCTACTTGACCAGAAAGCCCAGTACAGAATTAGCAATACCTCAAAATTTCCACTGCTGTATATGGTGGAAAACATGTGTAATGGTCAACACCATCACACAAATACAATGAGCTTGACAACATCACTGTGGCAGGAGATTTAAAAACACCAAGAAATGGTACAACTGTACATAACTACACGTGGCCAAGCTCATGTACAGAGTTACTACAGAAATTTTACACCCATGCAAAATCCACATAATGGCTGAGCAGTTAAATAAATCAATTTAGCTTATCTCATGGAATTATTGTTTCAGTTGAAATGCTCAGTACAAGGTGGAGGACTTGAAGAGACTGTTCTGCATAAAACTGTTCAACAACCATACGTAATTTTTCCTTCAAACTTTTTAAATAACCTTTGTAAAACACTTCAAGTACTTAGCAAATAGTTCCAAAAAGATGTTCAAACTTGACATCCCACAGGACGGGAAACAAGAGGCAAGGGGAAGAGCTCATAATTGTACACATGTGCAGAGGAAGAGCCAGAAATTCACTGACTCGCGATGTTTTATCTGCTCTCATTTCCCTCAAAAGCTGCTCCACAGCTACTGGAGTTAATTTTCAGTTTTATTGAGGTATTTCGGCGGCTATTTCATCCCCTTGTCCCCATTCACAGCTAACTGAAATCATAGCTAAGATGGTGAAGTATGTAATTGGTTAAATTGCTCTTGCTTTTCAAAACCCAGATATTCCAAGTGTCCTGAAGGCATTTAATTCCAAAACAGGAAGCTGAAGAGCAGAGCACTCAATAATTCTAATCATGTGCAGATCTCTTGGAAAGTATTTTCCTAAACATTTGCTGAAAGAACCTTTTATTGTACTGCGTGCTGCTGCCTGTACCCCAAACAGGGTCCCACAGCAAGACAGTTACTACTTAAATTGTCTCTGGTTATGTAAAGGAATCAATCTAGAGGCGACCAAGACCATGGTTTCCTAAATATTGAACTTCAGCCCTGTGCAAAACAAAGGAAGCTGGGGGAGAAAAAGTAACTAAAAATACATTAATATATTTTTACCATCTTATACGACAACTTTATTCATAAGGCAGAGACTATGAATGGTAGTGTGCACCAAAATCAAACACACAATTTAATTGATTTTTTTCTTAACTCTGCTTTATAGGTTTCTGCAACTCAACTGCAATCCCTGAAGGAATAATTTCAGAGTGAAGGTCTGGTGTCTATATGATATTTCAAACAGTACTGTCAAGTTCCCCTGTTCCACAGTGTTTCAGGTAAAGGAAGAACTCTGAGCTTGTTACTTTGTCGAGTCTGGAAGTAACACATGAGCAGATCCTGAACTTATGGCTGCAGGAAGCAATTCCCAAGTATCAAGGTCTTTCATATGCTGAATTCTAGAGGACTCTGTCCAGTTTACAGAAAAAAGGCAATTTTTTTTTAATTTTACTTCAGTGTGCATATTTCCACAAACATTTGCATCCCTATGCACACCATGAGTGTAAATATGTGGAATTTTTTTTTTTTACAGCAGACTTCTTTCCCAGAGGACTCCACTTTGGATTTTGTGAAATCATAGAATCCTTTAGGTTGGAAAAGACCTTTAAGACCATCAAGCCCAGCCATTAACCAGGATGTTTCATTGTTGATAGGCATTCAAACAAAACTGGCCTCATGTTTACATGTTTACAGTCATCTCTAGTACAGTTAGTGGCTTAAAACAAGAAATCAGGAGAAAAGTGTTGGGAGAGATTTGCTTGTTCCCCAAACAGAGAAAAAAGCACAGGTGAAGAAATAGTATATTATAAATAAAATTTAAAAAAAAAATAACCGCAGGAAACCATGTTTCTAATATTGGCAAGACTCATTTTTTCTTAGATGCAACACTTGAATTATTTCTGAATTAACAAATAAAAATAAACAAATAAAAATATTTTTATGTGGATTAATGAAGTTTTAAGATAATTACAGGATAGCTGCTTGTGTAAAATAAATCAGATTCAAAGATTTCAGTTACATACAAGTACAAATACACACAGATAGGTGCATACATGATATTAAGCTTATTTAACTGCTGGGTCTTGCTTGAGCTCTCAAAAAGAACAAACTGCAAGCCACCAAATCAGGTGAGAAATCTCAGACTGGTAGAGATCACTGAAATTTTAATGCCTGGGACAGAAAATCAGAGTGTGCTCTGCTTTCTAAGATCAGTCAGGAATTTTACAAGTTAGAGAAGTGGAGTTTCGTATTTTACAACAGGTGTTTGTATGATGGACAGGGAAACGTGTCCTGTCCTGCAACATCAGGTGATCATAGAACAGTATTTCATGGGTCACTCCTTTTCTGAGTATCAGTCGAGAGAAACTGTCCACGATAAGCCTTTCTAAACGTATGCTTAAAAATTAAAATATTTGAGAAATTAAGGGAGATAATGAGTTAAGGCAGAAAAAATAAAATGGTTAAGTACTAGAATTTGGAAAAGGCCTTAATTTATTTAAATCAGAGATACTAACACTGCTTACAATTTACATTCTGAACCACTAGGAAAAAAAAAAGGTAGGATAAAGCTACAGTTCTGAGTGAATCATCACATCACAAAGGATACCAAGAGCATGCAAAAAAACCCTACAGAGAACAGAAAAGAGGTATGGCAAGCAAAAAAAGCTACGTTTGAAGGAGAAAGTAAGAACTGCCAGAATTCAAGCTGGATTTACACTTAAAAATGGCAAGAGGGACTAGAACCATTTTTTAAGGAAAGAATAATATAATATACAGAGCTATGCAGAAACTGGATTAATACTTAACATTGGTTTGTCAAAGAATGAGAAAGACAAACAAATCTGATATCCTGTCCTGATAAGATAATTAAATTAGTGGAAAAGGAAATGCAGGAGATTCAGTCTGGCTGAATGCAGCAAAATGTTTGATAGTGGGCCAAATGGGAAGTGGTTCTTTAAACTGGAGAAGACGGGGGTTGTGTTCAAAATGTAACGCATAAGGAAGTGGTAAAGGGGAGAGAATAATGGGATGTGCTGAAAGGAGAATAATTGACCAGGAGACAGTCGACTGGTGAAGGGCCTCCAAAACTGGACTGTACAGTAATCTTAGTTGCAATATTCCTTAACAACCTCAACACAAAAGCAAGTGATTGTTGACCAATTTTGCTGATGGCACAAAGCTGGAAAGCACAGTCAATAGAGCGGGAGATGGAAACCGTGACAGAAAATGGGGTTTATAACACACCAGGATTGCCCACAGCTGATCTCAGCTCTGCTCTCCCTGCCTGTCACACAAGTATCAACAGTCCCAGCAAAGCACAAGATAAATGCCCCTCATTCTCCTGCTGCCATCAGGGATCCCCCCACACTTCACAGACCTCATTGCCTCAGCCACAATTTACACACAGGAAAGAGAGCTTGAAATGCTGAGATTTGACCAAATACTGCCATTTCCATTCCACGTGAAAATCTGGTATTTTAACATTTGCCCTTTTTCTGTCATCAACACAGAAGTTCAATATGAGCACTTTTCACACGACAGAAACCCTCTGTTTTGAGATGGTAAATATGAAAATAGAAAATGTCAGAATTTCCAAATTAAAGTGTGCCATGTAGATTCACTCAGAATCAGCAGGACATTCAGATAATCCTGGCAGTGAGCATTAGGGCACAGAGCAGTAGTGGGCAAAGATCTAAAAAACACAGCTCTGCTGGGCAATGCAGCCCATTACTGACCTGTCGCTAAAAAAAAAAAATAAAAAAAATTCAGAAAAGTTTTAGATGTTGCCACATTTTCAGTAGGATTAAACTGATCCTAGATTAACTACTTAATTTGTCTAATCAGAAAACTAAATTCCTGAAGAAAATCTGACTTTGTAGAAGAAATTTTCTTAACACCTTCACTGCTACCACAATATCCATACAGCACTAAGTAAAATAAAAGTTTTTAAAATTACTGCAATTATAACTCTGGAAAAAAAAAAAAAAAAAAGAAAAAGAAAGCCAGTTAATAGTCAAAGAAAATCAATTCATTATTGACAGAATAAAACATGTAAAATTAAGTTACCCATTTTTATTGGTTTTATTGTTGCCCAATTTTAAGATGGAAAAGGAACGTAGACCACCGGACTAACGCTTATATATTGTTGTGTTGCAAAATAAAGCCTGTTCTAACTTTCAAGTACAGGTTGATCATTTGTAACACAAAAAATCGAACAGCTCTGTCCTGAGGTTTTTAACCCTCACAGTCTTTGCTTTTACGATTTTTTTTTTAAGCTGCACCATGTTTGTTTATTCTACAGTTCCACCCTTAGAAAGAATTGGGCAAAATTTTTAGCAACAAGCTCAAGATGACCAAGATACAACAGGGAAAGGCAAGATCCTAAATAGATCTATTTGTTTTTCTATTTCAACATGGGACTAGTTGAAAGGAAAGTAAACATGACAATGCAACATAAATGTAATTAATTCAATGTAAAGTTCTTGCCTTAGTGGTTTTATTAAGTATTTTCAGAAGGTTTCGCAATACAAAGTGACATTACAGAGTTAGCTGCATATTCTGCATCAAGATTACTTTTACATTTTGTTTTGTTTACTCCTACCCCCTACAAAGATGAGCTACTCTGTGAAAACTGAGACAGGAAAGTGAAGAGCCATGATCGAACTTAAAAAGACAATTCACAACAGAGTAAAATTTAGTTATTCTGATTCCTACTGCCAAAATGCTGAGTATTTCCAAGCATTCAAAACAACAATTAGCAGCCTTACAGCACACTATTTCAGCCACATAACTTCAAAACTAGTTCTGTTCAAAACAAGGAATGGCAGTAAAGCACACAACTCATATTTTAGATATCTTTGTTTTCAAACTCAAACATTCCAAAATGAAGATCAAATATTATCAGGTTGCAACTCTTCAGTGGTAAAATACCAAGGTAAGTCCTTTCAGTAAATGTTTATTTCTAAAATTGAAAACGGTAAAAACCACACTCAGATGCTCATCACAGGTCAGAAAAATCTTTAATCACAGGACAACATTAACATAACCATGTTTCAGAAAACCTTATAATACACCCTGGGATCTTCACAGCTTTACCAAGAGCAAAAACTACACTTTGAAACAATCTAACAAATAACTTTTCAAAGAATAATAACTCTCTGTTCTAAATACCTAAGTTTAAAAACAAAATCACTGCCAAATAGTTCTGTGAGCTATTAGACAGTATTCTTTCAAAAGCTGGAATGCCTCTACGTCAGCAAGAATTAAATTTCATTTTCAGCAACCTTGAGAAATAAAATGCAATAATACTTGAAACTGGCAACGTCAAAATCTGTGAATTTCTTCAGATGGTGCAAGACTTTTATTGGATATAACCACAGAAAACAATAAGACTCCGTCTGTAAAAGTAATCTTATCATGCCACTAAGTAACTTCCAGCATAAATCCAGATAACAGAACTTGATGCCAGAGAAGCAACAGTAGATGCAAGATTTGTTTATATCTTTAACTTGAAAATAAAATTTAAATAATAAATAAAATAAATAAATAAAATAAAATTTAACTGGTAGGGTTAACACTTTCACAAATTTGTCTTCTATTCAAATAAGCATTAATCACAGAAGTAGGTGCTGAAAGCATACTTAAAACATATCTGAACATATTCTTTTCCCACATGTTCCTCTGCAGTACAAAATACCAATCCTTTATATAGTCTTTGGAGGAAAGATGAACATGGGAAAGAAAAAAGAAAAGTGAATTTTGTAGTTAGAAAAACTAAAAATACATATATTTCCTTAAAATTATGTATGTGTGTGTAAAATGGGGCTGGAATCAGCTTTCCAAACCAGACTGACCAGCTACAGTGTACTTGCTTTGTTACATTCTACCCTGATTCTATAGAATTTCTGTGGTTTTCATCACTTTGACATTAGGTGCTCTGAAAATAACTAACTTTTCCTGGTTTATCTCTTAATCACACAGGCATTGAAGGAATCATTGATACTGCAGAGATTGAGTAGCATACATAGAACTAGGCTAAATTTGGAATGTGCAAAGAAAAAAATCAGATGTTAGAAATAAACATGTAGCTTTGCTAACCAAAAATAGAAAGAAAATAGTGAGGAGATAAGCTTCATGAAAACATGAAAAGGCATTTGGGAAGGTAAAAAAGTTATTGGAGATTTTATTTCGGTTTTAAGGTACAAGGTTTGACTCTGTTGAGTTGTAAATCTTTAGTGTGACTTTTTCAATGCCCATTCTGTTTTATATTCACACTTCCCTACTCTTATACAGATCCTTGTCTCTGATGCTTCACACAGTAATTTCTTCAGCCCCCATGAACTTGTTCTTTAGAAAAAAACCAGTGCAATCACGTATTTACCTGTGCACAAAAGCAAACAATTATACTATCTGCTCTGAGCCTTGTCACTTCCATGAAGAAACATGACAGTGTTCATATTATTGCTACTGATTGCCAATCACAATTGGGAACTGAGTTACTCAGATAAAATTAACCTAAAAAAGAGCATTTTAATATTAGATTTTCTCATATAAAACTATAATTCTATCATTAGGATTAGTTTTTCTTTTCCCCCCAGTATAAACTTGAACTAAGACAGTGACTGTAGAGATGCTGCAAGAGTGTTTTCCTATCAGTCAGCAGCTGACACCAGGTGCACAGGGACCCCTCCAGTTGGCAGGACTCCTGTAGAGCTTCAGGAAATCCCACCCTTCTCTCAGGTTCTACATCCCTGCTGCTTCCCTAAAACACATCTTCCTTGGAGAAGTCTGTCTGTCAGTTCTGCTCATTTGTAACACCAGACTGACTTACAAATGAAAACACACTTTGCCCAGGAAAGGAAAATATTGTGCTCTTGGTAACAAAGCTGGAAACAAGATTACCAGGAAAAGGTAAAAATCTAAAGCTATGAATAATCTAGAATTGTGTGTCATTAAAAATGGCATTTTCAACCACCAGAGTGTTTCTCTGCTTCAAGTAACCCTTGGCTATATAAAGGTGAAATAAGTAACTAACCTCGTAGCATCCTCCCTTTAAGCCATCAGGACATGAAGGAAAAAATTCCAGCAAAATTCAAATGAAAACAGAACCTGGGAGACAGGTTTTAAAAGAATAAAACCTGAGATATTTTGGGGATCACACATTCTCAAAATCAGATCCCAGACTTTCAGGACCCCTTATCTGGACCAGAAATGAAAATCCCTCTCACAGAGATAGATAAGGATGAGCGTCCTGTTTCACAAAGGAAAATATTCATTCTTGAGCAAACTCCACTCCAATTTCCTTGCCCTCCAAGCAGCTTGCAAAATATTATTTTACTTGTAAACAAAGGCATTAACCCTAAACACACTTCTTTCACTAGAGTCATGGATAACACAAAATGAACAGTGACCTACGAAATAGGAAGCAAAGGGACCTTCTGGGTTACTAAGTTCAGTATCTCATTACCACAGGTATCAAACATCATATAATGCTTTTTACTAAATTTATATGGTTTTATTTGCAAATTCACTGACTTCAGGATACTGTTGCTCCTTTTGGAAAGCTATTTCAATATCTCACTTCTAGTGGTTCTAGTGTAGGTTCATCCAAGGTCAGTTTATAGCTGTAAATTCTAGTGCCAACATTTTAGTTCAGTTTAAGTAGCTTTTTTTTCCATTGCCTGGCATTTCAAACCTTCTTCCCCCAAAATGTATTAACAGAGATAAATCATATTTCCTTTCAGGATTTCTTTTTTGTTCTAGGCTAATCAAGATGAATTCTTATGGTCCTTTCCCCTAAGACAGGCTTTTCCCAATCACCATAAAAAATCTACTATTTTTTTTTAATTCTTTTTTTTTGAGTAGGAGTAATTGAAATTAAACATACAGCACAACAGGTGAGTCCTCAACATCCTTATTGTATAATATCACTTTCAGCTGAGAGCAACACCCAGATAGAACCTAAACCTTCACAGTAATGCTACCATTAACTAAAACATCCATTTATTTCTCCTCCTCAGTCACTTCCAACGCTGAATTTTTGTGGTATTATCACATAGCTTTGTTTTCCTATGAGCTATTGTTAAATAAGTTTTATTAAATTCTATATGGACCAGAAGCACTGAATTTTCTTCCTCCAGTAAATCAGTTAATTTGCCAAATGATAGGTAATGGTTCAATACTTCCCCTACCTCCTGTAACATCATCTCAAATTCCATCCTATTTCCATTTTCAACCTTTTACTTATCTATTCTTTAAGAATTTCTTCAAAAGCTTGAATAACACTAATGCCATGCTAAAACACCTATAGCTTTTTGCCTTTTGAAATAAAAAAAAAAAAAAAAAAAAAAACCCAACAGTTTTCTGATACCTGACATAAATTCTAGGGTAGAAGTTCTCTCCTATGTTCTATTTCACGATCTCCTCTCAAATTTTGTTTCCCCCTTGATCAAAGCAATTACTGCCTATGTACACCTCCATTCTCATTAGCCATCCTCCTTCTCTGAAATTACCCTTACTGAAAATAGGAATTTATTTCCATTTACCTTATAAAGAGAATAAAATACAGTTTTGTCTGCAATCTTTTCCCTGGGCTTGTTTCTCTTCCTTTAATATTTTTATATGCAGGGTTAAAGAACCTTTTGACATTTGTCTCAGCATCTTTTCAGACCTATTTTCAAGATATAAAGCAGGTTGTCTTTTTGGAAATCTTTGTATTTGAAAAGCCTAAGCTATACTTTTCCCCCATCCCTAGGTATTACTTTATTTTCCTAATGATTTGCTACAATGGCTGCTTTTCAGACTATCCAGCACATTCTATTGAAAGAAGTCAAAGCATGCTTCAGTCAAAACTATTAAATATCTTTCAGAAAGTAGTATTTGCCCTTTAGAAATCAAGAAAAATAAACACTTGAGTTCTTCATCTATTTGTTTTACATAGAATCAATTATTGATTCATCCACTCAAGCCTCTTTTCTAAGACCAGCTATTCTGTAATTCTTACTACGTGCTAAAACCAAATTTGAAGGAGTTTCAGGTTTCGCTCATTAAGAAACATGATTGCTGACACAAAGCCATCAGTTGTTACACACAAAAGACTCTTACCATTTTAGAAATAATATCAGAATAGTAATTAAATTTAGTAATGCCATAGTTATCAACAAGCCACTTGCAACAGACTAGTGGGGGAAAATAATTCTACAAGTCTGCTTCAAATCCTATTAGTGTCACACTCAAAACTTTGTTTCAACTGTTCTTTTAACCTAGAAAGTCATGAATCCTCCAGAACTGATTTCTAGTTCCACTACAAATATTTTTCCTAACCTATTTTTTGAGAAATGTGTTGAAGAGGTTTTCTGTATTCTTATTATTTAAGAATAAATATTTTATTCCAGCACCAGCTGAATATAATTGTACCTATTCTACAGTCAGAGATAAGAAATTTTTTAATACCTGTTCTTCAATATTGGTAGGGGAAGATTTGAGAGAAAAAATTGGACGGGGGAAAAAAAAGGCAAGGAAAACCCACCATTTATGGTTTTTTTGATGCTGAAAATGAAACTATTTGTAATCTCACTTCTGTCATTCTGAAACTACACTTAAAAAAGGCTCTAAATTACTAGAATGGGCTCACCCCTTTCCTTACAAAAGTGTTGCATCAGTCACTTCCCTCCTACTCTTCACACTTCTTTCTATTTATCTATGTATGACGACATATTATTAATAAGTTCAGCTCCAAGTGTCAAGTGTTCAGTTCTTAATAATTACTATTTAAAAAATTTCAAGGCACTTGATTTTGATTTGATTTGCTTAAGCACTTTGTTGTATTACTCATGCACAGCTATTAAATGTTCTTCAATCACTAAAGAAAACTGATTATGTTTTTTAATTACATATTATTTACATCTTTGAAGTGTGCTGTCCTTTATGAAGGACTTCACACATACAAGGGAACAACTCATCACAGCTAGATTCCCAGATCTGACTGAAAAAAGAGGCACTGGAACACCTACAACAGGTGTTTACACACAGTGAGGAGACCTGTGATCAAGGGCTGCCTTTGAAAAACAGCAGGTAAAAGTGAATTCTCAGAAATAGTTTAAAATATCAATGTACAAAATTTGATAATACCAGGTAAATAAAATAGTTTGAGGACACCTTCCAGATAATCAGGCGTACCAGATTACAACAGGGATTTCATTTGAAGATAATGAAGTACATTAACTGAAAGACATCAGTAATCACCCCTTGCATGTTATTATTCTATTTTTCCAATATTTGTGTCTTAGTATTATCTCAGCAGTTTTCAGAAAGAAGACAAAAAAAAAAAAAAAGGACATTAAAGCCTAGTTACTTTTGGAAGTATTTCTAGAGATGAGTTTGAAAAACAATTCTGTAATGAGACTCCCCTGTGGTAGCAGAATGGTCTTTTCATGCAGAGACAAAGAAAATCAGTAATGTTGGCAGAAGAGGTGAAAAACCTGGAGCAGTAAAAAAAGCATAATACCACAGATGTAGTTAACAGTGGTGAAAAAACACCTTGCTAGGTATTCTTACTGTTCACAGACATTCAAATCTGCTATTCACAGGGACAGATTCTGTATAAGCTAAAGGTATAATGGGCTTCACCAAAGAATGTAAAATCTTAATATCCATATACTTTGTATATTCTGCCAGGAATACAAGAGTGCCTTTACCCACATTTAATCAAATGCACTCTCTGTGTTCCCAAAGCACAGGTACTTGAGGACAGAGAGAAAAAAACCACCAATAGCAAAAAACTTTAATTTATGCAGGCATAGTTCTTTAATCAATTCATATTTATTTTTTCGTATTGCATCAAATTCATATGACAAAACATTTTGAGATTGCTCATCAAGTTGCTTGTTAAATATTGTACACCCAGAATTACCTGGAATTACTTTGAAATGTTTTGTCTGGATGATTTTTCTTACCTTCAGATTTGCATCTTGTGGCCAACTGAGTGTGAGGTCCAAGGAAGGGCTTTTCCTTCAGCTGAGACACCTTTCTCATGTGCATTCTCTGGCACACACAAAGTTACCTCAGGCAGAGAACTTTCATGGCCTCTCCTCCACTCAGCCATTTAATTCCACTTAGGAGCTTAATTATTTCTAAAAACCTCTGCCTTGCTCCAATGTGATTATGATCACTGCACTGATGGAAGAATTTCTGAGCAGGGGCAAGGGCAGAGACAAACACACATCACAGGAAAACAGATCAAAACAGGTTTTCTAACATAACCTAAAGGAGAGTATTATACCTTGCTAACTCCTGGTATAGCAGACCTTTTCCAGACTCATCTTTCCCATGTTTAACATTTTTCTTAGAATTCGAATTTGCACAGTTATGGTTTACACAAAACTTACGTCTTTGATGTTAAATGGCAAATGAGTTTCTATCCTTCTAAAATGTGGGGGGGGGAAATGAGGAACAGGAAAATAAGATCTAACATTAACAGACAGCAAGTAGAAATATTTAAAAAGTTAGAAACTCATGAGAGTGTCTACTATTTAATTGGATTGTATTTAATTGGATGCAATTGTAATTTTTTTTTTTAAGCTAAATATTTCCAGTTAATACCAGACCATGGTATCAAAATTTTGATTCAATGATCTCTTCAACTTTTTGTTATCTGCATTTCTATATCTTAATCACTGGACTACTTAAACATACATTAAACACACATTAGAGCACATGCTGTGACACGGCTGAAACACAAAAGGCCTACAAAGGAGATATTTAAATATATTCCATTCATCCTATCTGAGGTTAAGGATTACATATGGGAAGCTTTTTTCTGCTCTTGTATTCGTTCTTGCAAACCCATGTAACTTCTCAAGACAATTAACTTTTCCTGAGCTTCTAAATCTTGGACAAAACCCTCAAAATCAGAGACTCTCATTCACATTAGCATCTTCCTATTTCAGTGCCCATGTGGCCTGATTTTCCAAAGCATCTTGTACTCAGAAGCTTCTGCTAAAGAGCCCAAGGATCCACCACTGCCAAGTATCAGGTCAGTTTAGACCCTGTCACAACTCCAGGAAATACTAAAAATTGTATGGCCCACATACCAATGTTTAATTCTTCTGACACACCTCACTTCTAAAATGATCAGGATAACATGCCAACATCCCAAAATGTGGATTTGGCTGAGCATATAGGAGGAAAAACAAAGATTTCACAAGCTGAAGCACTAAGAAGCTGGAAGACAGCACTTGGTTTGCTTAAGCCACACACTTAATTCAGATTCATTAGTTCAGATTCAGGGCTGAAGTTTTAGCTTGTCTGGTGAAGAAATAACTGGTTTCTCAGGTCTCCATGACCATCTATCCAGAACGTATCTGGACCATAGCTGCTGCCTACACTCAAACAGACTAGATCTTTATTTACTCAAAAGCACAAAAAATATGGCAAACAATTTCAAGAGTAAACTGTGGTGACAGACAGTCTCTTAAGTGATCTCTAAAGCATTTAAAGGAAATGAGGCAAAAAACAGACACAAGCACTGGCTTTCCCATATATCTGCCTATATGAGCTAAGCTTTCATGCTAAAAGCCCTTGATACTGAAACCTCTTAATAAGAGACTTGGTGGTTGGTATTTCAGTCACTGCACCTGCAGCACACAGGCATGGAACACACAGTGACAGATCCCATGAACAACTACCACAGCCACATTGCTACAGGGAGCACCAAATCCTTCAAGAAAAAAGGTGGAAAAGACAAAGTCACATACTATAGCACTTAAAGTTTCCATATCGCCAAAATTAACATTTCCAAAGCCATCTCAACTCACCTCCCTGTTCCTCACACTTTCTGAAAGCAACACAAGATTTACATAAACTCATACGGTTATATGACATTCAACTGAAATGGGCAGAATGCTGGGAATTCCTGTAATACTTTCAGGGAAACTATTAGTAAGTTAATTTTCCTGCTCACTACTGCTGGACTGAAAAGATTAATATAAATTCTGGGACAACAGAATATATCTTAGGCGATGGCTAACTTGGCTAACTTGTCTTGCTACAAACACATCACTAAAGACTCTTGCTGCATGAACAATATTATTTCAGATGTTCAAGGAGGATCAAGAGTTGGACATTTTTAATTGGTTTGCGCCCAGAAGTTATATATCAACTCCTTTATCTCATGTTCTGTCAATAAGAAATAAGTGTCCTGCCTGTGTCTTCACTTGCTTTCGTTCATTAAACCATTCTTCCCTCCCAGAGTGACACCTTCAAGTCAGTGGCTTTCTCACAGTCCTGAAAATTAACCAGTCCAGATGCAACAAAGAAAATAACTACAGAGATTCTAAGAAAAGTAGGAAAACTAAGGCTGAGATGTTAGCTAACACAAGCCAGGGAATTTAAAACGGAAATTGAAACTTCAGCCTAAGATAGACATTTTGGCACAGATGTCACATGATTTTCCTTTAAGTATTGTCAGTCAAGATCCTCGCTCCTGGGACTACACCTTCACAGTACATTCCAAATATACACAACATGCAGAGAGGCTTTGAAATTTGATGATATTTGCATTTGGACTGACATCTTCTTGTAATATGTTTGACACTGAGCACTTCTGTAACAAAGAACAGAGCTGTTTTCAACCCAAGTCTTTTCCAAAGAATAATGGGCAACTACACAAGAATGAATAAGTGAACAGTTTGCCACAGCAATGAATGACTCCAAAAACAGCAAGTTTGCAGGCACCAGATGGAAGAAGAACATTATTGCAATTCCTGCATCCCATTGTGTAACAGCCAACAGAGCCGTTAACGCTTTCTGGTGATTTCTGAAAGCTTTATAATGTGCTTTCCTTTGAAGGTGTTTTTCTTGTGCCCTGTCAGTCTGCAAGCTAGGTTCAGCTGTCTGGGAAAGAAATTTCACTGGCAAGCTACCAAATAGGGAAAAACACAAAATACAGATGGAACACTAATGATTGTATTACAAAAATCCCTAGATGGACACAAAGCTTATGTTGTAAATTATGACCTACAGCTCAAGTTTTTTGTCTCTTACAAGCCTTTCTCTCTTCCCTACTAGACAGGTCTGCCTTTCTGCATATCTCAGTTGATCATTTATCCCAGAAAAATGTCTGTCTCATGGTCCCAAGGAGTTCTTACACTTTATTGTTTTCCTCTTCAGAAAGCAAACTTAAATCTTATTTAGTCTATGACTTTACGTCATCCTCCACAATTCAGAGCAAAGCAGTGGGAAAAGATGCTTGAGTCAATTCAAACTACTCATTTTCATTGCTACCACCACAGACCATCATGAGAAAGCCAACCAATAAGCGAAATACTCCCAGTCACAGACAGCCATTTATGCCAAGAGGTGTGTGTTTCCCATTCCCAAACATTTAAACAACTGTCCCCTTTGCTTAGGATGTGCTCCCAGTATCTTGTACACAGCACAAGTGTATGTCTCATTTAAAATGTCAGTGGCATGTCTAAGTGCTGTCTGAACTAGTCCCTGGCAAACCAGGGCAAAGAGATTGCACAACATTAACAAGCTGAATTAAAAGTGCCACTTATTAAAGATCTATGGTGTTGCTCATTCAGTATTTCATATGCTCATTCTGTATTTCATATAAATTCAAAGAACCAAATTCATTTCTGCTGTAAACTAAAATGATAATTTTGAAATTGGGGTGTTCATAATCACATTACTACCAAATTTTAACACTGCATCAGCAACATAGTGCTGAATATCAGTGCAGTATGAAAAAGACTTATTTCATATACAGCTACGTTTTTAAAGTAGTTTTAGTAAAGTCTTGACTCCTACAAGGGAAGAAAGCAGTGTCTCCTCATTGTGCACTGGTCTATGTGGGGAAAGGCAAGTTATTTTCACAACAAAATATTTTATAACTCTACAAGTATTTTCCTGCACCACGAGTTCCTAAATCTCAATGAACTTCAATGTTACTTAGTTATATCTAGAAAGGACTTGACCTCAAAATCATACACTGATTACATTGTTCTTGAGGAGTGCCCCATTCTGACCTCAAGAAGAAGCTAAATCACTATATTTACAATATTAATAAAAATATTAATATAATTTTATTCTATTTTATAAATAAATCATAGTAATGAAAAATCCAGCAGTGGCTGCTTTTTATTAATAAGGATAACACATAAGATTTATGGTATAGAAAACCTTAGCATGCAGGGAGGAAGGGGAGGAAAGTATGAAACTGCATCTTTTTCCAGAGCAGAAAATCATAACCATTGTTTGTGACAAAGGAGAGAAAAGGCTTTTTTCGTGTATCTTGAGAAGTCAGAGACAATGAGGGTGAGATGGTCTTGGGAAGGAAACAAAACTCACAGACTTCACAGCTAAAAGTACAATAACCATGAGTTTTCCACAAAGCAGCAACATACAGAAGTCTAGACATTTTGCCTGTTTCTCAAAAAGCCACTTGGAGGTCCTAAATCTGCAGTATCCACCCCAAGTCAACATGACCTGTGTGCTGCAGGAGAACAATTCAAACATACTAGGAGATAATCATATGACACTGCTACAAACACAGGCATTTGGCCAAAATAAAAGTATTGCTCCAATATAGATCGGCATTGTCCCCAGAAAATTAAAGCATCATACTGATCCAGTACAATTTAAATTAAAACAAACAAAGGTAGGTATGTGCGCAAGACTGGAAACGTGAAGTATTTTGAAGTTCATCATTAAAAGTATATTAAAAGTTTATTAAAAATATAATTGATCAGATTGTGATTTTTTTTTCCAAAACTGTATTTTTCAAATGCTTCCGACACTAGCTCACAAACAAGAAACATGACACTGTAGTGTTTGTCAATAATTCTTTAACACAAAGGAAACTGCAGTTTATATATCTCAGTGATTAAACAGCTCTGAACAACTACCACCAATAGGTATCATGTTCTACTCAATTCTGAAGTGTTCATTTGAATATTAAAATGCATGCAATTTAGGGAATTTAGATCCACCCAGACCCTTCATTCCCATTATCCTCAGGCACACAGCACCACTTAGGAAATGCCACATTGATACTGTTACAACACCCATTAGTTTCAAGATATAAATAATACAATATTTATTATATGGTGTGGGCACACATGCCAACATAAGCCCTGTTGGTTTGGCCATCACTTCAGTATCTCTTCTACTCATGGCAGCTCATTTGAACATTTTTTGGAGGAGAAAAAAAAAGGGGGGAGGAGGGAGTGAAAAATACAACAAACAAAAAAAGTCTTTTTTTATAACTGTCTTTCTTATTAGGACCACAGCAGTAATATTTTTAAATTGAAAACAGAAAAGCAGATTTAATTTCTTGTAAGCCCTTCCACTAATAAAACTGTGGAGGCTGGGATCTCTAGATGTTTTGCCCAGGTATTAAGGCACGCCAAGCATCAAAACATTTGATAAAAGAGTACCAAGACTTGTAAAAAAGCACATTACCTCAGAAACTTGAGAAGGGAAGCACACAGCCTGGGCAGGTGATTGTGTGGCCTATATATCTCTGATACTGCTGCTTTACATGCTATCACACACAGTTTTGAGGTAAATCAACATAATTTACTGGGTAAAGACAGCTGCTGTTGAAGTCTACTCTGGCACAATTTTTTAAAGTTATTTTTTACAATCTCATAATAATGACAATGTATTAAAAAGGCACACATACAAAAAAGACAGAATGTACATTTATGGAATTAAATCACACTTGAATTATTTAATTAAATTTTAACTTCAAGAATTAGAAAAGTTTAAATACTTCAGTCTGATTTTGGTCTTGTCTAGATGCACTAAACCTATCCATGCAGATTTCCCAAAACAACTTTCTTGATGCCATGAAGAAAATGGACTAAACGGAAAAAAACTCCAACAATACTTCTTTTTATTATCTATAACACAGAATCACCAAGTCAAATGGATAAGCTTATAAATAATTTTGTCACTAGTATTACCAGCATCCCAAAGTTCAGATTCTGGGAAAACCATCTTCCCTTCCCACAGCCTCAGTGTGTGCTCCACAGGAAATAAAGGTTTATTTACTGCAGAAGAAAGACATTCTGCTGGGATTACGTCATGCCTTCAACCACTGCAACTCCAACTAAACTGTCACGTTCAGTTACCAAACCTGAATTAGAGCATCTTTTCCTGTGTCTGATGTAGCATTTTTTTGCTAATATCAAGCGACAGCTCTGAATACCAAGATAGTAGATAAACAGTTGAAATCACTAACATCTAAATGAAAAAGAAATCACTTTTGGAGGCCCTACAATGTGCTCCTTCAGCTCTCCCAAAAGCTTCATAATTAATTTATATACTTGCTTTGATATCATTCCTAAGGTTTGCAAAAACTTATTAGGGGGTAAAACAGAACAGCAATCAAAGAATGTGCAAGATAGAGAATTCCGATTAGGGTCCCACCACCCACAACGACAGCCAAGCCAATAGTATGTCATCAAAGCTGTTGGAAACTAAATGTAACTACTGCTAACAAGGTTTGTCAGGATTCCAGAGTGACACGCAGAAAATGATCCACAAAGATCTGTGTATGGGAGACAAAAACTCCCCATGTCTCCGAACTTTATGAGAGAGAAATACTTGTCCTTTTCTGTGAAGACTGAGGCATCCCATCACACGGGAGCCTAAAAGCAGGACAGGTCTGAGATTCACACATTTTCTGTCACCACAGCACTCTTCCTTTCCTAGGTTTCTCCAGTTTCAGGAAGGGGTGTAATGTCTATGGCAAAGTTTCCTCCAGCTTTGATTTTCCAAACAATGTCACTATTTTGCCAAGCCTTTTCATGTAGAAAACAGTTAATAAAGCCCACAACAGAATATTTTCTTATGGTTTAAATGTATTAATATGAAAATGGAATTAGCCTAATTCCATTTTAAGATTAATACATTTTCAAGCAAAATCACACGGACCTTCGCTGCATTTTGCAACACAAATTAGATCTCCTTAGAATAAGTGGTTTATCTTTTACATCAAAAATATGGGTTTACTGTCTGTGACGTGGCATTTGAAAAGGTTTCTGGTACATGAGCAAGTCCACTGCTCTTAAGTTTGGGTCATTCACTACAAACTGATGTTTTAGGTAAGTACATAATACTTGATTTTCTCCCTCTTTACTAAGGTCCTTTCATTATTTCCTGCAGCAAGTGCTGGATTCTATTAAACATTTTTCTCTTTAAGCACTGTTTGCTGGGTTTTCACTTCACATATTTTAACCATCCAATAAATACCATGGTTTTGCAAATGTTTACACTGAGTTCATCTTATTTACTTTTGCACAAAAAAAAAAAGGGAGTAGTTCTTAATTTTAAAAATACTGAACTTGTTTAGAGAAAAAAATGATTAATAATTGCTAAGAATTTTAATTTTCTAGTTGTTACGAACTGAAAAGCACAGCTGAACAGCAAACCATAGTACTATGAAGCTTAAGGAAGATGTCAGACTTGTTCCCACATTCCCCATAGAGCAGATCTTCACCAACTCTAATGAATATCTTCCAGCAACATTGGAGCCCAAGTTTAGCAAATACATAACTTCATCAACGTGTTCGTTGGGGTTCAGTGCTCATGTTCCAAAGGCAACACGAGGTATCAACAGACCTTCAACATTCCCAGCCTGCCCACTCCTTCATAAAGTGGCAATGGCTCCAGCTCCAGGAATGGTTCCACGCTGACTCACTTCTTCTGCAATACCCAGAAGAGCTAAGACAAACCACACACTGAGAATTATTACTCCAAGTTATTGCTTCCCTTGGGCTATTTGAACAACAAACAAAAAGAATGCATAAAGCGAATCCAGACTTTCCCAATTTACTCTTTAAGCTCTCTGAGGCAGGAGGACTATTCTCGTTTTGAATTTTGCACATTATTTGTCACCTTATCAGCAACTCACACAATAGTATATATAACTGTTCTGTCCTTGCTATAGAAGATGACACAATCCCCTGCTCACTAATACAGACCCTGACAGATCCCCTGGCAGGACAGATTTGATTTGGATCAAGAAAAGAATACATACTGAAGATGGTTGTGTATGGTGGTTACACAAGATTTATGCTGCCTGTGGAAAAGTACAGATGACACTCCTCTGGCACAAAGTCAGGACAGCTCAGAAAGACAACAACTGATTCAATAAAAATTTAACCAGGACAAAATGGCAACTTAAAAATCTTCAAATGGTACTGTGTCTTTGTGTCTGTCCCTCACTTTGCATCTCAGGCTATTTTTATTCTATTGGAAGAGACTCTAAAAGGTTTATGACTCTTCAGCTCGTATTCAAGGGACTGATCTTAGTGGTCAGAAGAACATCCACCAACTTGGTCTAAAGTTCGTTTATCATCAGTCATATATCATTACTAGTTTCTGTTTACAAATCGGGACGTTAAAATAAATATCTTGACTTAACTAAACCCACAAAAAAGCAGAGAATGGTGTTCCAGAGGAACAGTCTCAGTTTGTTTCTAGGAAGATGGAAAGGAAATGGAAAGGAAGGGTCTGCCTAAGACAGGATCCCCAGGCACCTGGTTAGATAACCAGCTTGACAGCTCAGTGACTGCCAAGTATAAAAAGACAAACTTCCTTAAACTGTTTTTGAGCTGCTACTTTACAAAATACAATCCTCAACTAAGTATAACCTTCACCATCAAAGCGAAATCTCAGCCTCCATGAAGTCACCAGCAAAAATTACCACTGCTTTTACTCAGCTGAGATCCACATTTTGTTGTATGAGGCTCACATGACAAAATGCAAGCATTTACGCTCTGGTTAACTACCCAGCTCCCCTTGATCATCCCCAAAGGAAAATAGACACTCATCTTCTCCAACAGAAGACACCTAAAATAGGTCGACTGATTTATATCCAAAAATGCTTTTTTATCTCCTCAGGCTGAAACAAAGTTTTAAGTGACAAGCTCTATATCACAGATATCTAAAATAAGCAGAAAGAAACCCACATAGAATTTTATTCTTGGTTTTCAAATGAAAACATAACTTGTGTCAATGGAACCAAGCACACAATACAGACTGCTCTGTGGAAAACACAGAGTTATTCATCACTCCTTCACCAGGAAGTCTCCAGACCTTTAGATACCAGAGAATGACATGGAAACTTGGAAATGCTAACTGTCCACACTGATCAATGAGTTGAAATAAACTTTTCAAATAATTTGATCAGGGTTCCTGTAGATCCCAAAAGATTAGCACATTTTTGATCTTGTGATAACTTATAATGGAATTTCTATTCAAATAAAGCTACTTCAGCTGTTCTGTGTATTTTATGTATTGTATCATTAGGTTTCAGTATCTCTTCACAGATGAAAAATGAACAGAACAATAATAATTTTGCCTCTCTGCAGTTTCAACATCTTAACTTACTCCTCACTATGACAGGACACACTCAATGATTTATTCTACACCACCTCCGCCCTGAGGTGTCTTGGATTCAATTATTTACACAGGAGTTAAATCCTCACTGTGGATAACTTTCCCAAAATTCCACCCAACTTCAAAAATCTGTCCTCTGATTTTCCCCTGATCTGCCAAAACTAACATTCTATTGGTAACCTCTGAACTGGATTCCCAGGATCAGGAGAGGAAAGTCTTGTGGTCTCTATGTCATATACCACAGTACATTTTTTTCCTCGGATTTTTGTCAACACTGGTTGTTTCTAACAATGGATATTGATTACTCAGATCTTCATTTCCTTGTTTTTTCTTTCTTACTGTTTCTACCTAATTATGTTACCTAAAACTATACATCATATCCACTACCACACCTTGGAGGAGATCAGATTAGACAGATGGAAGTATTCCAGTAAGACACAAACAACAGAGCTACAATATAGAAAAATCAAGATCTTAACAGTAATTCTAGAACTGAAAATTGTGAAACACGCAAACATCAGAAAATGGCCATGTTTTTTTCCAAAATAAATTAAAATTCTTATCTAGATACTCTTTAAGCTTCAAATATGTAACAATAAGATGTATGAATTTTCTGAGGAAAAAAAGAAAAAGCTAAATACTGAACTTACATAACCAGAGGAAACTTTTCCAATTTCTATCATGACCACAACTTTGGCTAGTCATCAGAACATCATTTCAATAATTCAATCAAATAAATTGCAGTAATTCCATAATACCATGTTATTTATGGATGCAACATGCATTAAAAAGAAAAAAAGCCTATTTAAATAACAGAATGTTATAGTGGAACAGGACTCAAGCATTCAAGAGCTGTGAAAAAGAACATGCATCTTACATAGGAAGTACTGTGCTTGAGAAAATTATTTATCCCCTCTACAGTCACCATTTCCATCTTTCTTCTTAAACACACAGAAAACTTTATACTATGTATACTTTATGTATACATAGCAAATTTCATTTTCCAACTTATTGGTGTGATTTTCCCATTTGATAGATTAAATAGCTTTAACAGTCCACTTACCCCTCAGCTCAGTGAAGAATATGCAAATGACATCATCTATATAGGGCAGTGAATGTTTTGGAAAAGAAACTAATTTTTTTTTCTTATGGTCTTACAACCTTCACAATTTTCTAAGACCTTTCTCCTGCTTCACTCTTCATCTTTAGAGCTGCTACATGACAAGTACAAAGGCTCGTTCTCAAAGAGGGCCCTTCCACCCCACAGATTACCATGGTTCAAAACAGAGAAATCTTTCAAAATATTTCAAGAGGTAATTATTAATATCAAGATCTTGATAAATCACAGAGTTGGGTCTGGAATCTTATTTCAGTGTATCGTTTAGTATTATATTTCAGTATATTTAAGACTCCATTTCAGTATTTAACAGGCTCTGAAGTCTTTTTTGTGTTATGACATTTTCTATAGCTGACACCTTCTTTTCCAGAAGAAGGACTCAACAGCTTTTTACAGCATGTTCTTTTAAAATGCACTCTGTAATGAAGACCTGATTGATTATAAAAAAAAAAAAAAGTCACAATCATCAAAAGCAATTTTGAATACAAAGAGTAATCTGTTCTTACAAGTCAGGACTGAAGTATACAAACACTGTTGTTAGTGACAATTAAGTAACAACCTCTGAAGCATTGACATCAGCCTTCTTTTTAAGAAATACTAGAATTTGAATTAAAGGAAAACTTAAAAATGCTTCAGCTGTCCGTTAGATGACTTACACATGTCCCCCTCTTTACAGTACAAACTGAAACCTGTGAGTGAGCTCAAAAATCGGCAGAAACAACTACATCAAGACTAACAGACAGCATGATTGTTTTAAGTGCCGTTTCCTTCAGAAACCAGGCCAAAAGAACACTCATTTCAGACCAGAAATGCCTGAAATGTACCAGTCTCTGTAGGAAAAAAAAAAGAAATCAGAGTGCTGATGAAAAGAGAAAAGGAACTGCAGAAAAAGGTAACTGGAAAGTACACCACATCCATCTATTCAACAGTTTATAATATATAGAATACATTGTTTTCAGTCAATTATAATCCAAGATTTATTTTCATATTAATGGTAACAAACCATAACAAGAGAGGGAGTTTCTATCATTTATATCCTGATTAGTCAATAACCTAGAGGTTTAATGCAGAATCAAACAAGCAAATAATTATTCAGATCAGTCCGACCAGAGTTTAATGAACAGTTTTAATTTTCTGGAAGAAAGAAGTTTATTCTCCTTCAAGAACACTAAATCTGTTTTATTTCCTGCCACCACCAGTTTCAAACAATTGCTCAATATTTTAAGTTAGTTCCACAGTAGACAACTATACACTGAATATAAAAGTTTTATACACAACATATATATGCAGGAAATAGCACTTCAAATGAATTCTATTTTCATTATCTTTTTAATTTTTACCTCTAAGATAACTAAATCTTGATGCTTAAGCTTTTTCTACATACACAAAAACATCTGAATAAGTTGTACTAATTAGTATCCTACAGCTGTATGAAAACTAATTTAAAAACACTGTAACTTAAGATTTGAAGTCTTTTTGGAAGGACTCACTAGCATAGTACTTTTTAAATTTCATTATTTATTTTATAAACATATAAATCTAAAATCTGTACTTACTTCAACATGTGCAAGTAACATTTGTTCAATGTTATCATTGGTTTTCTCCTTGAGATCTTGTGGGATGTGTCTATTTCTTACTTGGAAATGTGTTTTACTAAGATAACCATCACCAAGGTCCTGTGTTCAAAAAAAAAAAAAAAAAAAATTCTGTAATCAAAATGCCAAATGCCGTCAATGTTCTAGAAAATAAACAGAGCATGGTATTTAGGCACAAGTTCCAGGTCTTTTTATAGGCACTGATGACTGCACTGCTCCTCAGCATCTTCTAACAGGTAGTGTGCTGGTTTAAAGGTAAACCAGCAGGGGAAATGAACCTAACTCAAAAGAGATTATAAGTCAGAATAACAATTTAATAAAAATAATACAATAAATACAACTACACAGACAAACAATTGGTTTTAACCCACAAAACCCAGATGTATGACCCGGCACCCCATCCTGGGGCATGAACAGAGTGGTGTTCATTGGGCCTCCCCTGCCCGTGCTGAGCCCCACGTGGTCCCCCTGAGTCCAAAAAGTAAAAGGAGAGGGAAAACCTGTCGGTGAGACTGCTGGTTGCACTCCAGTCGAGGCTGGTGATTGCAGTCCG
>NW_020884875.1:29076680-29080684 GCF_003945725.1 Corapipo altera | reverse complement strand
CCTTCACCAGTCTTATCATGCTAACAGGATCCTGCAGTTGTTCAGGGGTGAAATTCCAGATCATTGGAGGAGAAAACTTCTCCAAATACTGGCTGATGTCCTCCAACTTCCTGTGCCACTCAACATTATACATTCCCAGGGCAGGCGTCCAGACAACCTCCCTAGAAGGCCCTGTTCTGACCCTAAACATGGTGTAGACAGTACAGAGCAGACAAAGCAACACTAACAACGTTACACTGTCATTAACATCAAAAGGAAACTCAATATTTTCAAAGACTGTTGTAGCAGATCTGAAGGGGAAGAAGGAGGTGAAAGGCTGGAAACAACCATTCCCTCCTGTTCCCCTAAAAGACTGGGTGCGATTTTTAATGAGGCCCCAGAAGTAGCAACCCAAACCAGGACAGGCAAACAGGACTGAATACACATTTACAATGAAACTCATTGCTTCTGATGTAATGACAACATAAACACAGTATATCAATAAAGCAGTTTTGATCATTCTCCCTGGTCTTACAGAGAGCATCAGAATAGGATAATAGTTCCCCATGTGGGAATATGAACAGGCTCAGATACAACATCCATGTGAATACATCAAACAACATCGTGATCAGGGAGTTTCTGTATCCAAATAGACAAATGCTTAAAATGAAATTGTGATTCTGACTTCTCTCTCTGCCTCACATTGGGCACCAAAAATGTGCTGGTTTAAAGGTAAACCAGCAGGGGAAATGAACCTAACTCAAAAGAGATTATAAGTCAGAATAACAATTTAATAAAAATAATACAATAAATACAACTACACAGACAAACAATTGGTTTTAACCCACAAAACCCAGATGTATGACCCGGCACCCCATCCTGGGGCATGAACAGAGTGGTGTTCATTGGGCCTCCCCTGCCCGTGCTGAGCCCCACGTGGTCCCCCTGAGTCCAAAAAGTAAAAGGAGAGGGAAAACCTGTCAGTGAGACTGCTGGTTGCACTCCAGTCGAGGCTGGTGATTGCAGTCCGGTTGGGAGTGCTGTTGCAGTCTGGTCGAGAGTGGTGATTGCAGTCTGGTTGAGAGAGGTGGTCACAGTCTGGTCAAGAGTAGTGGTCTCAGTCTGGTTGAGAATGGTGGTCGCAGTCTAGTCCAAGTTCCAGTCCTTCTCTGGATCCCACAAGTGGTACAGAAGTCCCAGACCCCAAGATTATGTATCCTCAGGTTCAGGCAGGAATGCCCAGTACCTCCCTCAGGGCGGGGAGTTCCACAATGGGTGTGAGGACAGGAGCATCCTCCTATCTCACAGGCCTCTAACACCCAGCTTATAACCTGAGGGCTCAGGCGTGCTCTGGGCAGCTGCTGTAAATGGTTTATTGTTAACAGTTTCTGGGCAATGGCATGGAAGGGTATAGAATACACAGTTTGGGTTACACCCAAGGGTGTAACCGTGGGTTACACGGTGATGAGCTGGTCTCAGCTGTTCTAACTAGGACAGGTAGTTTATACCAGTCCTTGGTGTTAGAGGAAGTCAACAACCTGGACAGCAAAAATAAAGTTTAATATAACGTTTAATATAAGTATTAATGGAAAAAGACAACTGCTTCCTGGGGAATGACTGCCAAAGAACTGGAAGATGATGCACTGGGGTCATTAAGAGATGAGCAGCTATTAATGATTTTGACCTATTTCAACCAATGCATTCACGCCAGTATTAACTGCCCGACTCTTGCTAGATTGGTTTGGGTTTGTTCTGTTTCATCCTCTAACTTTACAGAGCCCTGAAAATACAAATCAAAACAAAACCACCTCAGAACTTACATGTGCAGTCACAATTTGTTCCTTTCTCTTGAACACCTCTGAAGGTCAAATGTAAGAAAAAACAGACAAAGTTGTGCCTTTTCCTAGTTCCCTTTTTATCATTCTGCTTCCCAGGCACCATGGTCTAGAGTTCTAAGGGGCCCTTGTGCAACAGCAGAGTGGTAGGAGAAGGGTTTGGGAGCTTTCCCCGCCCTTGCTGGCCTGACTACCCGCACACAAATATAAGCATATTATTTTTGTTAATTAGAAGCAAAAGGAGAGAAAATGTTTAGTAACAAAGCCCTTCAAAAAGGTACACTCTGAAAGAGAAAAAGCATATACACAATACAAAGAACAGTAGTTGTACATTAAGAATTTACTTCTCAAAGGAAACAAATAAATTGGGGGTTTATTAGCTGTTTCATTACATTTTATTTTAGACAAACACAGACAGCATATGCACAACATCTGATGAAAAAAGGATTCTATTCCAAACAGTCTCACTACAAAATTCATTAATGTAGCACTAAATTACTAGACAAGACTGCAAATTTAAATATAATTTAACTCTTTGGTCAATCTGTTGTTGCTGACACAGTTTATTCCATGTATTCTGATCTTTAAACCAACATAGGTTTTATACTGACACACTGGTTCTCTCTTTTCAAGGACACTTTATGTACCTCCAAAAACTGCTGTGGGCTACTTGTTCACTTTGCTTTGATCAAGTTTCACACATTAAAAAAGATAATGCTCTCTACATGTATTTTTTCCATAAATGTTTAAGCATGAACAACATTATAGGCAGTATTTATATATATATATATATATTTATATATATATATATATATACACACATATTACATTTCTCACAACTTCTCCTACTGCATGCCTTATTTTCTCAATAAATCTCATCAAGAACATGAATACACTAAACTTTCTGGATGTTCTGGCTGCAGAGCCAACTGCAGCCTGTGCAATGATGAATCCAGCACGCAGAGAACAATGATAGAAAAACTAACTTGGTAACACAAAATCCCCTTCTCTCACTCTCAACACCCTCTCAAGTGTCTGCTTGTGGAGTTCCCTATGAGTAAAGATACCTGCACAGGTATTTATCCCAACAAGAGCAGAAAAAAGTGCTTCAGCCTCCCACAGAGGTGAAATGCCCCAAGGCACAATGAGCTTTGCCAGAGAAAGGTTGGATGGAGTCTTCGCCTCCCTAAACCAGTTCTTCCCATCAACAGAATGGAGTCAAACTCCACATCCATGAAAAAACCTGTACGGATAGCTGGAGACATGGAGCTGGTAGTCTCTGTATCTTATAGCTGTATGTCACAGAACAAAGAGGAGGAGGCAGGAGAGAAGCATCCCTCCTGTACTTTATACATTTCTGCCCCCATAAATAAATCAATGCTTTAGGAAGGACCTTGATCCCACTAACGTGGAAAGAGAGTCCATTTCTACTCCATCTGTGAGTACCAGAGGCAGAAGGGAATTAATACAGCTTTTGGTATGATTACCTAGATTAATGTGGCTAAATACGAAACAAAGACAAAGCAGAAAGCAAATAGGGCCTTGTTTGCTTTAGTTAAATCTCAGCCTTCACAGCCAAGATTTAACCATCCACGCCTAACAACAGCACCCAATTTTAACTCCATCAGCTCCTGCAGTAGAGGTGCTCTTGGCTTTTTCACAGTTTTCTTCGTGTGGAAAAAAAACAAACCAAACCAAACCAAAACACTTCAGATTACAAAAATAACATCATTTAGAACATTTCACTTACAGCTATAAATACAGGGTTCTGCTTGGGCCATGTGAGCTTATGCCACAAGAGCCAGCTACACACAAACAATGAGTATTTCATCACCTAAATTTAATCTCCACATAAAACACGGGAACACAGGAACACAGTTCTGCTAGCCTGGTTTACTTGTGTGGTCTTACTGTTATCAATGGGTCTATTCATGGAGCATGGAATGAGGAATGGGATCCAAGTGCATTACATCAGCAAAATTAAGAGTGTCCCAAACTACCCACAATACATACATCCGTAAAAAAAAAAAGGGGGGGGGGCAAAAAGACAATGAGACATCTTGTTCAGGAAAAGCTTTCTTCCCAGGCTACATACTGTAGACGGATGGTCTCCACAGCCAGGTTTTTATCACACACTGAAATCACAGAGTCATCAACTTGGCCCATTAAAAACAACAAAAAAAAAAAAAA